>NC_052102.1:3766240-3774263 GCF_012273895.1 Zerene cesonia | reverse complement strand
TAGCTTTTTTATTACAGCCAAATTTCACTTTGTCGTAATAACATATTATTTATTTCAGATTGATCGGGCTTCAGCTAGCCCAAAACCTCCAGCAGTAGATCAGATACGAACTCCCATAAATATGATGCACAATATCCAAAATCACATCAGTCAAGTATCGACTCTTCCACATATGAATTTTGTAACTCCTCGTGCTCAAATACCACCCCAACAGCTAACATCGCATTCAAATTCGCATATCGGTAGTATGCCGAATTTTACGGGAAGTATGCATCAAAATAATGCTCTGCCAGAACCAGCCCTTCAAAATTCTCAGGCGGGATTTTCTTCATGGGGTCGCCCGCGAGCCTCATTACCTGGTTATAATATGCCACCTCAAGCTATGGTAATTAATAATTATAGTTATATTATATATACACATACATATATTATTATGACTGACGAAGTATTTTCATTATAGCCTCAACATATCGAACATTGGGATGGTCAAGAAAACCTTCACACTCAAAGCTGGGGACGTCCATTAAGACGTGGAGCTTCAGTAATGGAATTAGGAGGTCCAGGCGGTTATCCTCCATATCAGCCAAATCCTTGGCATTACGGTAGTTGTGCCAATTTAGAACATACGTGGGGAGGGCAGGGACCTTGGCCTCAGTCATGTTGTTATCCACCAGGAGCAACTGCTAGCCCGCGCCTGCTCCCACACCCACACGCCCATGTGCCACATACGCCACAACCATACCGAAGAGGTAGGACAATTTTCGTATTATTTAATTAACAATACTTATCACTGTGTATGCCACTCAGGAATTATGTAGCTTTTTAGTAGGGGTGAATTACAAATTTGATAAATAGTTTATGTTTTACAAATTAAATCAACAAATATTTTAAGTTTTTATTTATGACTAGCTGCGCCCCGCGGTTTCACCCGCGTAAGTCCGTATCCCGTTGGAATATCGGGATAAAAAGTTGCCTATATGTTATTCCAGTTGTCCAGCTATCTACGTACCAAATTTCATTGCAATCGGTTCAGTAGTTTTTACGTAAGAGTAACAAACATCCATACATCCATACAAACTTTCGCCTTTATAATAGTAGTAGGATGATTTTATTATTATAATTAACAATATATTAATGAATCTTTGATGTTGATAAAACAAATATAAATGAATAAAAAAAATATTGGATAACCTTAATTTGTTACGATTTTTTCCTAGTGGAGAGTCGTGCCGTGTCGAGAGCTGCATCTAGAGCTAATTCACGAGCACCATCTCCTGCTTTGAGTATGAGATCACGTGCTTCTCGACGTACAAAACACCGGACTCCTTCGCCGTCTTTACCATCCAGTGATGCGGATTCTGAAAGTGAACCTGAAAGTGAAAAGCCAGACGCAAAAGAAAATGACGAAAATGATCTAGGTCCGGCACCGCCACCACCGAGTGCTACATGGCAATGTGAACATTGTACATTTGTTAATGAACCAGGTGTTAGAGTATGTGCAGTGTGTTGCCGTACTCCTACGATCACACCAAAAATTATTCCAACTCCTGTTATTAAAAATGGAATGGCAAATTTGACAATAAAGGCAAAAGCATCGACTCATTTGATAAAAAAAAAGGTTGATGAACCTCGTACTAATCAAAGTTAGTATTACAACGTCAATTTGTGATTTTATTTTCATATGGGTACATACAGTTATAATACCGTATTTGTATTTTTTACAGATGAGATTAAAAAGTCAGATCGTACCGCAAAAGAGCGAGTGTCCACAGGTTGTGGCCCTTCTCCACCGAAAGAAATAAAAGTTTCGAATGTAAATCGTTTGGAAACTCCAACAAAGGAAAAGAATAATGATGATTCCCATTCTCGTCATGATATTGCCGTTGGACCTTCTCCACCTAAAGAATTACAAAAGAAACAAAATAATAATATGGACAATAGAACTACTCCAACACAAACGCGCAATGTCTCAGTAGAAAATGAAAAAAATAAAAAGCATAGCGTATCTGTAGGTCCTTCTCCACCTCGTTTAAGTCCTGTTGCCAAAGACAGAGGAGTAAATGAATACGATCATGGAGTTCAAAAAAAGTCCGTTGGAATCTCGCCGTCACGAGAAAATAATATGAGGCCGGAATCAAGATTTAGTCAAGCAAGCGTTTCCAATACTGGGACATCTCCACCACCACAAAATATTTCAACGCAGGTAAACCAAGAAAAGAATAATGTACAGAACATAGAAATTATAATTCAAATGTCCAGTTTTTAGTGGACTTATTTAATTACTTATAATATATGTTTTATTATAAGTTATTTACAAATTATAGTTATAACAAAAAATTAAACCCCCATCAAATTTTCAGATATAGAACAAATTTAAAAGGGCCACATAGGAGGCATCGGTTTTCAATAATAAAAAGAATCATAAAAATCGATTCCCTCAAATTCAGTTCGCTAACATACAAAAATAAATATAGTCCTTTTTTTAAAATCGGTCAAATAAAGATTTAATGGGTAATTTAAAAGAAAAATGTAAATAAATTCGTAACATAACGATTACTGATTTTTATTTGCAACGTACGCAGTACGCACCTGTTTATTTACACCTTAGAAAAAAATATGAAAATAATATATTCGCATATATTATATTCATGTTTTTTTCATCTCAAATTAAGTAAATTACTCATCCGTTATAGTACGTTTGTATGTTTATATTTTAATACATATTGACTTTGATGCAGAAACAATTATTATACCTAAGTAATAATTTCAAAACAAAGCAGCAATAGTGATTTTTTATTTTTTTTAAGACTTATGACGTTCCGAATCAATGGGATAGACCCTCTTCGACTACCCGATCTCGACCACGGCGCCGATTTACGGATGAGAGTCGAAGAGAACGATCGCATAGTAGGCATTCACTTTCAAGTGATACTCGAGTAAGTTTTGAATAATAATTCGTTTAAAAATAGTTTCCAAAATTAATAATAGTTCTGTGATGATTATCAATTAATATCATTTTTTTTTAAGTTCAAAAAGCTTCATATTTACTAGACATTCCAATCTCTGACAATAACTTGCTATTAGAAAAAGTATTTGTTGATTATTTAAATAATGTTATATTCCGAAGAGTACATATTTCTAATTTAAGGTTTTGTAATTTTTTTATCTATGAAGCTTTAGATTAGCTGTAGTATTAGCATTTGTTATTGTGTCATTTTCAGGAGAGTGAACGAAGCATACGTACAAGCGGTGGGAGATGGGAATGGAGAGAGCCACGTGATAGTAGCCCTGGAGGAGCAGAGTGGAGCGAGAATGAACGTAAACGTACAACAAGCCGCCTTACAAGACGTGCATCGCATCTTGATTTAAGGCGAAATAGACCTTCTCGGAGGTCTAGTTTATATGGCTCAGAAGTAAATTTAAAATTTAACAATAATTTATTTATATAAAATTATAATCAATTAAATACATAATTTTTTACAGGCTCCTTCACCAGAACCATTTTCAAACAATCGTGCTAATTCCTTAGAAGCGTTAGCAGGTGCTAATTCAAGACGCGAGGCGGAAAGAGGATTGGAACTGGCTCGCCTTATGTCTGAAGCTGAAAGACTAGGCTTTAGTGCGGCGGAAGTACAGGCAGCATTAGCTCAGAATCCTGTAGCTCCATTATCATGGCTAAGAGAACGATGGCCAAGCTTATGTGCAGGGGTCAGAGCAGCTGCCGCAAGATTAGCATCTGGTATAAATGTATCAGAACTGGAAGCTCGTGCAGCTCTAGCACGGCACAGGGGAGCTATGTGGCCAGCTGTCACAGAGTGTGTTGAGCGACATCGTAGGCAGGTAGCTAAATCTAAAAATTAAAAAATATTAATTGTATTTATTTTTAATTAAATATTTTAATTTTATTTTAACAAGTTAGCAAATTCGACGACATTAATACGCCCACACAACTTTCACAGATGGGTGATATCGGAGTTGGTGAGGAGAGGAAATTACGTGGTCGCGTATGGGGCTCTCCTGTTGGAGCTGATGATGAGGCCACTCCTCCATCGTTTTCGAACCGGTCACACCGCAGCCGCGGTAATGAAAAACAAAACAAAAAATAATAAATTTCATATAAACAGACTCGCCGTATCACCAAGCTACATCATCATAATTTTCACATTTACATTTCAGCCGAGGACAGTTCAGACGAATTCGATGTTTCTGCAAATAATCTCCAAGATGACGACTGGATGTATTTACCGTTAGATATAAGAGACAAAAATATGCCGGAAATTGAGCAAAAACCTTTACTTAAAGAAACATTTAATACAACACCCGAAAATGTACAAGATATTGCAGATAAATTAAAAGCACTGTTAAATCTTGCTGGAATACCTTCTATAGAAGAAAATTTATTATTAAAAGGTTTAACAGTGAAAGGCTTAACTAAAAATATGAGAGATACTAAATCTGAAGATACTCCTGTAGAAGAAAAGGAAAATTTAATGGAATTTGTTCAATCGGAAAAAGATTTTATCGAAGCATATAATGCTTTAACGCGATTAAGTCCATTGCCAAACATTGAAATGAAAAACAACCCAGCTATCGTCGATTTAAACGGAAATAGAAATGATAATTTTGAGTCGGTCAGTCAAACAATTGAAACAAATAACACACAAACAGAAAAATATGAAGAAAATTCACAAAAACAAACACAATTAAAGGGAACTTCTATAAAACAATTGGAGCATGATGAGATTAATCTACGATCAGAAAACAATCATTCTGCCAAATTAATAAATCACAACACAAATATTTCTCAAGAACAACGATCAAACAATCTGAGTGATTTAGTTGATAATACACAAAAATTAATTCAACAAATGAAAGATGAAATTGCGTATGATATAAACTCTACTCACGACTCTGCAGATACTGAATCAACTTCTAATAATTCTGAGGTATCCGTACATCAAGAATCAAGTTATAGCGAGTCAGACAATAATACTGAGGATTTGACATCTGATGAAAAAGAAATTACAAGTAGCGATGAAGAAATCATGCACGATAATTTAAAAATTGAAAATAAAGATTTTACTAGTTCGGAAGACACCGAGCAGTTTGAAGAAGCTATTGATTATATTGAAGCACCTATAGATGTGCAAGATAATAATATAAAACCATTAGGTTCGGAAGCTCAAACATTACGTCATGAACAAACAATAATGGTAGAAAGTAGCCCACAGTTATCTAAAATAGAAGATGTTAATAACAACTTTTTTGAAGTTGTAAATTCATTTGATGAAATTTATGAACAAATCAACAACGATGATAATTTTGCTAAACATATTGAAAGCGAAATTGTAGTAAAAAGTAAATGTAAACCTGATAAAGAAATAATTAATCAATCTACTAAGGAAACATTGTATAAAACTCACTTTAAAGTAGGAACGCCTTCAAAATTGGTTATAACTGAACTAAAATATCCGGTATATAAAGGTTTTATTGAAAATATATGTGCAGAACATGTAATATCAAATAAAGAAACCAAAACAACATCAAATAATGCAGAAAAAGAGATTAAAAATACTATCAATAATAGTAACAACTATTTAGAAACTTTGAATATAACTTTGATTCCCGAGGCTTCAAACACATTTGAACAAAAAAACAGTACACATAATCAGTTACAGGGCGAACAAGCCAACGAGTCGGCTGATCTTCATGTAGTAGAAAAAGTTAATGAAAATCAGGACATTATTGTCGAGAACTCTAATACCAACGATATTACCGAGATGAACATTGACAAAGCAATTGATAATAATTCATCGAAACAGTCACCGATAATTAAATCCAATATACCAATACTTGTTAAAACGACTGTCAATAAACAAAAGTTAGATAAAAATCAAAAGGCAACAAATTCTAAATTGCCTATAAGACGTACTTCTATAAAACAGTATCCTGCACCCTCTCCACCCAAAACACATTTTGGCACCGTGCAAAATGGAAGCGTCAAGCAGTTACAAACAAAATTGTTTAATAATAAAACATTACCAAATAATGACAAATCATCTCATACTATTGAAGTGAAACCATCTACATCAGCAATAACAGTAAAGAAAAATCCAGCTCCACAGCCACCCCCATTACAACAAATATCTCCACCAAAAACCACAATTACAGAAAAAGAACAATATTTTCGTGAAACATGTCGTACCGAAGATGAATGGACCGATACGGAATCTGATGAAGATAACAAGCCATCACAAGACAGAAGAGAAATAACGCCCACACCTGAGTTACCCTCACCTCCGCCAATAACAACGCGTCGAATATCTGGACAGTTAATTGATTTAACTCGAATACAATTACCTGAAGGTTCTCCAGAGGTAATTAGAATTAAAATTAAATTCCTTTCTTATATTGGTATAAATAAAATTGATATTTTGCATATTTATTTTATTTATAGAGACAAGCTCGAATGCTCTTAGCAGAGGGTGCTACGGAGAATTGGGAACAAGCACAAATTGCCGTTGAATTGATTGCTCGTGGAACCGATGCCCCTACTGCACTTTTAGCCGCTCTCGAATGTGCAGATCTTGTTTCTGCACTAGCTTACTTAAATCAATACTGCGAGCTTTGTGCCGCACATTTCCCAGAACACGAAGTAAGTTTTTATCATAAATATTTTACATATGCGACTGATCTTAAAATCTTAAGTTTATAAAATTATGAATATTTTAATCATTAACTTTATTTTAAAAAGTTCTTCCCACCCAAAAAGTTTTAATATTTTTACAGATGGTATCAATGTTACGATGCTCTCATAGATGCTGTCGAGAATGTGCTCGCCATTATTTTACAGTTCAAATCACGGAGCGGAGCATAGTAGACTGCGTTTGTGCATACTGCAAGGAACCTGAGTTGGAAATATTGGATGAAGATACTTGGGTCGATTATTTTGCTCATTTAGATATACTACTGAAAACTCTACTTGAAACAGAAGTTCATGAACTATTCCAGAGAAAGGTAATTGTGTCTTAGTTTACTTTTAAACTCAAACATTTCTTCATTCAACTAGACTTCCTATAGAAGCACTTTTGAATCGACATATTATACAATTATAACATTTACCAATTTAAGCATATTTGATAATATCGCTTTACTATTTACAAATGAATTTTAGCTACGCGATCGCACGCTTGCTCGAGATCCGAATTTCCGCTGGTGCGTTGAATGTTCTTCAGGATTTTTTGTGCATCCAAAGCAGAAAAAGCTGCGATGCCCCGAATGTAAGTCTGTTACCTGCTCGACATGTCGAAAACCCGTAAGTCTTATTTTTAGTTTAATAAAATGCGTCATAAATAAAAAAAAAAGTGAGCCGTCACGGGACGCCTGGCAGATGTGAAACATCGACATATCATCGTATAGCGACGCGTCGCCACGGCATGCGTCGCCACGCCAGAAGTCGGTTTTACGTGCGGCTATAGATGTTTCACATCAAAATATTTTAAAAATCAATAGTCAGGCGGGATTTGAAATCGCTTATTTTGCCGTAACTCATGATTTATACGAATTTCTTCTACGCTTTCGGTATCATGTGCCTATGGTGCATCCTACGCCACAAAATAATCAGTACAACCACGCTCTATATTAAGGCAATCCATCTTAAACTTACACAAAAAACAACCACTATGAAACATTTTTAAGTTTTTTTTTGTCATAGTCGGCAAGGGAGCTGGTGGGTCGCCTGATGGTAAGCGCTACCACCGGCCATGAACATTTGGAAAGGTGTAAGGTCGATTGCAGATCTTACGTCTCTTCAAATGGATTGCTGACTGCAAAAGGGAAAGGGATTAGGAAAGGATTGAAGAGATGAATAAAGGACTGGGAAGGGTAAGGAAGAGGATATGGGCCTCCGGCTCCCCCACTCACGGAACGATACACATCAGTATGCAATTTCACGCCGGTCTTCTGTGGGGGTGTGTTACCGATGACATGCCGTTAATATTTAAATTTTAATATATTGTTACTT
>NC_052102.1:3748349-3765240 GCF_012273895.1 Zerene cesonia | reverse complement strand
ATAGAACTCGACTCAACGCACTTACAGGAGATAGATGAAAAATAAGATAATTTACAATATGAAACGAAAATCATGTTTCTACATGAGCACAGGCAAGCTGTAATCGCCATATTGTAAAAATAATAGAAATAAGGCTCCCTGCCATAGAAATAGTAACAAATAGTTAAACATAAAAATGGATAATAATATAGATATTAAGCAATATTAAAAAAAATATATAAATCATCGTATTCGAATTGAAATGAGTTTCATTTGCAGAACTCTGAAAAAAGTGCCACCTAATGGTAAAAAAACAGCAGCTGGAGTTCGGAGTCAAGAACACAGGTGACGACTCTGTCTTTGTTAAATTCCGCTTTATATGGCTCTGCCCACCTTCTTGAAATTCCGGCAGAGTCTAAGCGTTCACTGAATGAACATTACATTTACATTTCGATATTGCAAAGAAAATAAAAGAAATGTTTTTATAAACTAAGTTTTTGTTTGGGTTTTTATTTCAGGATCCAATTAATAAAGATTGGAAGAGTTGCCAACCCTCGCAAAAGCAACATAAATGTGACCATGAGAAATTCAGATGGTTATCAGGTAAATTCCAGCGGCTTCAAGAGTTTGCCCCCGTGACTTTACAGTCACGGCATATTATATAGTAACAGGGAGCTAGCTGTGTGCGCCTTAACTAAAAGGGCAAATTGATGGGGATGAGTATTATGCGCGGTCACACCGATACCACCAGTAGTTCCGGAACGCTTATCTTAGTGTGTATAACAAACAGACACATTTTTTTACATGTCTGCTTCGTTACTTATGTTATTTCACCCAATATATTCAATATACAGTAAGATTTTTCAATTTATCTACACATGTGGATAACAACACCACTGCTTAAAACGGTGAAGGAAAACACCGTGGTGCATTATGGCCGTAAACCTCATAGGAGGCCTGTTTCCCAGCTGTGGGAACATATATGGGCTGATGATGATGATATATACATATATATATAATGCGGGTTTCGAGTCGTTGCGGAGGAGTATGGTATGAAGGAATATAAGGAATATTTTTAACGATAATTTTATATATTAGATAATATAATAGACCAACGACGTCATTTGGACTGAACGCAACGCATTTTCTATTGTGGTAGTCGAGCACGCTTCGGCAGAAATTGGGCCAGCTCGCACCGGGGAAGTACCACACCCCCACAGAAAACCGGCGTGAAATAATAGCTTGCTATTTGTGTTTGGTACGGTGAGTGGAGGAGCCGGAGGCCTTATTTCCTTCTCCTAGCCCTTCCCAGTCCATTCCTTCTTTCCAGTCATCAATCCTTTCCTTATCCCTTATCCCTTAAAAGCGGGCAGCGCATTCTCAGAGGTCTGAGCCTCTGCGAATGTTCTTGGGCGGTGGTGATCGTTAACCATCAGGCGAACCACCAGCTCAGTTGCCAGCTATGACATAAAAAAAATACCTCCATCTTTATGAAAACTAGTAGTTATTGTAGGGACTACTATGTTTTTAGCCAACTTCAAAAAAAGGAGGAGGTTATTGATGCAATCGTAAATTTTTTTGGTTGGCTTTATTATCATAGAACTTTCGACACGGAGAACCGATTTAAGTTTTTCTTTTTTTTTAAAGCTTCGAATTAACTATTCAGCAAATATTTAGCGAGAAGGCATAAGGAAAGGTCTAAGAATTGACGCTGAAATAAAGGAAAGGACTGGGGAATAGTGAACCGAACAATTCAGGTCTCCGAATAGTATCATATCATCAAATAATTTTATGTTTTGACTCCGATAGAATAGTAATGACCCGAATTAAATTTAGATTTGTATAATTTTAAATTATTATCGTTCTTCTATCTGTATAAGGGCCAGGTAGTTTGATAAGCTTTTACCTAAAACAATAACTACGTAGGTAAAATAGAATAATTAAACTTTTGTGATTTATTTTAATAATTACATCACTTTTATGTGTGTCTTCCCCCGGAGCCAGTGCAGAATTTTTCAAACTTTCATTATCAAATATTTAGTGTGTAAATTCATGTAATTGTGTGTTCAATATTTAAATTTTTGTGATCAGTAGTTTTCGAGAAAATGGAGAAAAATGGTTGCACTCACCCACCAAATCTAAAGCCATAATAGCTAGGTACTCAGATGTGAATACTACAACCTGTGAAAGGTTAGCTTGATGTTTGGTGCAGCCGCTTTTTATGACCATTCGAATTTGGTCGGTGTATCGATTAAGATAGTACGTGTAGATTTTCTTATCATATCTATTGAACCATTATAACGCTGACAATTTACATTATATAGAAACGTAAATTGGCAGAATATTTTTGGTTACGAAATAAAAATTAACGAAAAATTAAGCAATGCAGCCTTTATTTAAAGTAATAATTGCATACCAAATGTAACAGATACATGAAATGTGAATGAAGAATAAGATTAAAGAAGCATAATATAAATATCATACTATAAATTAGATAATTTTAGTGGCTTGCTAAACCTGAAATATTGACACTAACATACTAATAATAAGAACTAAATTACAATATACTTAAAAATGACACAAATGCATTGTAATATTTAATTAGTCTTTTCAATGCAAACATTATGGCGGGTTTTTATTATGCCAAAATAAGGATCAGTACCTTGCTCAATAATACATATTATTATCTAGTAAAATTTAACCTTACGCCCTAATACAAATAATTACGACTAATACTAATAACCATGCAGTCAAAAACAGCCTTTGAATTTAAAATAAGCATTATTGAACTAAAATTAAACTATCCATTAAAGCTTAATATTGCTATGATGATTCTGCAGCTGCAGGAGCAAATTGTATCACTGACGTATGACGAACTATCGGTACGGGTTCTTCTATATGCGGAATAAGTTTACGTTTTCGTGGTGGGAGAGATGAAGGCGCTAGCGTAAAATGATGATAAACCACTGGATCTGCGGGGGGCGATGGTGAAGGCGACGGAGTTGGCGAAAACGCATTCGGTGGTACAACGGTTGACAAAGTGTTTGTGCTCGATGTAGCTGTAGAGCCCGGAGGGGATGGCGGCGAGCTCGGTGGTGTGGGTGGCAACTGTTGTAAAGCCGCTTCTACTATATCACACATCACATTTCCATTCACTAGCGGTGCTGACGTTTGAGAGTTAGTTCCTTGGGCGGAATCAGCGCCGTGTTCCTTATAAATATGTGCTTCCATTTGTTTTTTAGTATTAAAAGTACCATCACATACTGTGCAGCGGTAACAGCGTTCGCCAAAATGTTGGAAGCGGTGCAATTTCAAAACATGATTATACCCAAAATCTCGCAAACATATTTCGCACGTGTAGGGCCGCTCTCCGGTATGTGTACGCGAGTGTACTTTAAGTTGTTTGGAGCAAGTGAATCCCTTGCCACATCCGGGTGCTGGACACCTATAGGGCTTTTCTCCTGTATGCGTTCGTAAATGAATCACTAATTGTCCAGATTGTATGAAAGTCTTATGGCAATGCGGACAAGCGTGTGGTCGTTCCCCAGTATGAATGCGTGCGTGGCGATGTAATTTTCCCGAATGTTCAAAGGCTGCACCGCATACGCCGCATCGATACGGCCTTTCCTTAGTATGTATTCTTCGATGGACCTGAAGATTCTCCTTTACACTGAACATTTTATGGCAATATTCGCATTCGAAAGGTCTTTCTCCGGTGTGCGTGCGGTAATGGCGCACGAGCCGAGCAGGTACAGCAAATGTCTTGTGACACACGTCGCACCGGTGAGCATCAGCAGCGACTCGGTGCGAACGTGAATGAGCTGTTAAAGCGCTTCGAGTGGATAGGGTTAAACCACATTCTCGGCATTGATGAACACGTTCTTCTTCACCTGCAGAATAATAAAAACCACAATTCAATTCATCACTCATATTAAATAACTTCAAATACTTTTACAATTAAATAATATTATAAACGACCGTCCACAGTATAGTGTTTGTTGTGGATGTTAAATGCGATCAGGAATATCAGGATGCACAAGTGCGGGCTCGGAGGGAGGTGAAGGGGCGCGCGGAGTAAAGCGAAGTGAATGTCCTCTGCCGGCACGTGGAGGCCTGCACCGCGGTTTCGACGCGTCAAAACCGCGGTGCGCCTCCACGTGTTTGGGCCAGCGACCCCGTATCCGCGCTTTATTCCACCCTTCGTCCCGCACCCCGTAACTCCCATTACTTTCCCTACCATTTCGGATATAATTCAATGGAAATAGAACATTTTAAAACATAAGACTCAATTTAAACCACACCCAAATTGTTGATTAAATACAATTCTTTGGAATAAAGTAATAAACGTATCAAATGTCTGAGAAATATAAAAGCAATTGACATATTTAAAAATTAATATTCAAACGTTTATAATATCATTCTTTACACATTTTTAGTGAATATATTGCAAATAAAATACAATAAATTAAACAATTATTCAATAATTACGTCACGTTGGATATTACCAATTAATATTATTCGAATAATAAATAAAAACTTATAAGATGAAGATGCTCACCTATCATAGTAAATGTTGAATTTATAATCTTATGTATAGTCCAATGGCGTCAATGTTGGCGTAGGTTGTGATCGAGTATCAAACAACGAAACAAGCGTGCGTTCCACTGACGGTCCACGGCCGAATGCGGAATTCGCGAGCTAAAGCCACCGCGTTCGTTTTGTGTCCTCCGTTCTCCTCTACAACACTCACACATACATCTCTGAATTGTTAATACTTGATATATGCGTCTGTGTTCTGTGTATTATTACGCTTGATGACAAATTATTATCTTCGATCAATTCAATAGCAAACATTTTAATTAACTTGCTTAAGAATTGAATTTAACAATACAAATGTAGAAGAGTAAATAGGAAAAGCATAAAGCTAGAGTATTGATATTATGTGTATAGGTATAGATGATTTAATATGAATTTTGAAGAGAAGAGCCCCGACTGTTAGTAGGCAAGTTCGGCATTGACTCTAGAGTCTAGTCCTTGTTTGCTATTTAAATTAAAAAAAATGTTATATATCATTAAAATCAATTTTCAACTGTATTTTATATGAGAATAGGTTCAATTCTAGTTAATATTGAAAAAATATTTCTTAAATTCCTTAAGCATTTAAAAATATTTTTTTGTATTATAAAATAAACAAACATAATTGTAATAACAATAATAACTGAGTACTTATGCCACGCAAATGTATATTGTATACGTATATAACATCTGTATGTACGATAGACGACCGCGGGCTTTGTTGAAGGTTGGAGGGGCAGCGGGGAGCGGGCGCGGCGGCGACGGAAGGGGAACTCGAACACGTGGAGGCCCACCGCGGTTTCTACACGCGTGTGAACTCTCGGCTGCAGTGCGCTTGCGTGACTTGTCGGCCGGCTCGCTTCCTCCCGCACTCTTTATGATGCTTGTATTTTATCTGTCTAGGACAATTCACAATAGCTTACACAACTAGACTCAATATTATGTTGTTTTTATGAATGTAGGTATTTCATTCCGCATATCTTGGTATTAAAAAATATTTGTCTACCTGATTAAAATACCTGCGTAGTTCGTTTATAGCTTGGACTATTAAGTACTTATTATGTATGCAGTTGTACTGAAAATTCACAATTAGCACTTTTAATTGTTATATTCATAGTATACTTTCGGCTTACATTAATTTAATGTACAGGTTAAACATATTAATTGTAGTAACCAGTATAAGAATTTGAATTTAATTAAACTAAATAAGCCATTGTGTTATGCTATAGGGTCATTACATAATATTGGGCCATAGAAATAACATATCTGTATAAAATTCATGGCTAATAGATACGTTTATAGAATAAGCGATTATAGAATAGAATAATAATTATAATATACCTACATACTACACTATGCACAGCTACATACCAACACGTGCAAAAAACTTTAATAATGTACAATTATGATGTGGGTTTTTTTTATATATTATTATATTGCACCTACCTATTTTGCCTTCGGTGTGCTTTAGTGTTCCATTTGTAATATCACCGTAGCCAACGCTTTAAATAATCATTATAACATTACATATTATTATGCATTCAAGTAGCTAGTAATAATCATTTTTGTTTATATTTAAAAGCCTTTATATGAAAATCGTTGGAGCCGATTCCGAGATTCCAATTATATTATATATATATATATTTATATATACAAGAATTGCTCGTTTAAAGATATAAGATAAGTATGAGTAGTGCATACCTGTCATGGGAGTTTTATATTTGTTATATAACCAAGTTGTAATTCATCAATAATATTAAAAGTAATACCTTTAATAATATTATTCTAGATAAGAATATAAGTCATATCACGACCATGAGAAAGAAATCTTATGCGTGGTATAAATAACTCAAGGACGCGCAAAACCTTAATGATACGAGTATGGAAAAGATTATGTTTGAATGTAAAAACATTACCTATGTTATATAAAATGTCCGCTAAGATCGATACTATTACCTAAATGTTATTTATGTATATGATGTTTATCTATGAACAATAATTTTTATATCAGTATAAGTTAAACTAAAAGAATAAATATAGAAAGATAAGATTATACACATTATTGAGTATTAGTTGATTTGATTTCATTTGGTTTCATGTTGTAATTGAGGCAGGTTAGTTATCGGTTTCCATATCAAATAATTGGGGTAGGTACATACATATTGAAAAATGTTCTCTAAAATAAAATTCATATTTCAAAGAGAGTCCGCGGCGCGAGGGGGTGTCTGATCGGACGAGCGGAGGGTGCAGAGTGCGGCGAGCGGGGCGAAACGTCGACACGCGCTGCACGGTCAGCGAACGTAAGAAACCGCGGTTAGTGAGGCCTCGCGGCGCGTGCGCCCGATTCAACCTTCCTCAACGCGACCGCAACTGACCCGCACCAAGCCACGCCACGGACAAATGCCGCGTTGGTATCACCTTGGGTTCCTTGCGCGTGTAACTAGCAATGTATTAAGTCTTAACAACAATGTATGATGTAATCTTTACCTGCCATTCTTTGCTATAATTTGTGCCATTGGACAATTATTATACAAAATATAAAGTCAAAAAAGGTATAATATGCTCTACGGTAAAAACCATCTGTTGATACTAAATTTACTTGGTTAAAATAAGAGTGAGCGTGGTGAAAATGAAATTGATTAAACATTAATTTAATGCAAAAATAGCCATGAATATTTTTCGATAGACAAGCTAGGTATCATACTTTTGATTTATAAATCACATTATTTCACAAAAATTGTCAAATGATTACCAGATGGGATAAGAGTACCTTATATGGGTTCTTAGACTATAAGTATTACTTTATAATATTAATATAATATTATAACGAACATGTAAATATAACCTATTTGATTGAAGTCAAATATAAATAAAATTGAAGATACGTTGGCAAATCTGCCATAATATAGATTAATAATTTATAATTATAATTACTAGCATTCCGCCTGCACCTGCGCGCGCGTAGACTGAAAACTACTTTTCTGAGTAGATTTTTTACAAGATGAGGCAGTATGACTTGTTTTTTTTTATTTTAATACGATTAACTCGTCAACTAAGAATTTCTTTCTCTAGACCTATCCAATGACACATCATTAACCGATGGAAAAGAGGGGTTACGAGAGTTCTTCTAAATATGTAGGATATCAAATTATAAGTAGTAAAAGACACTATTTCAATTTTCAAATTCAAGACAGGCAACACAGTCGGGATTTTTCTAAATTTTAATTTTATGTTGTTTCATTACATATTCGCGAATTTATCTCGTAGGTTAGATTATAATCTAAAGTTCTTTAGCGGTATCGCTAGCATGGCGCCCGGGTAGCTTGTGTGCTAATCTATATTATATTATTATCTATGCTGTACCAAATTTCATACAAGTTTGATCAGCTGTGTTTGCCTCAAAAGCAACAAACAACCATCACGGCTTACTAACCGTAGTAGTTTTATAACAGCTAAAAAAGCTAGTATTCTTTAGTTTTGATGGTATTCTGGCACTTGTGCTACGTCACTGCCGATCATTGGTTTCGTAGCTATTTGTGAAAGAAGAAAAAACGTTTACACCCATATTCAATACAAATCCAATTTTACAAACTCTCGGGTTTATAATAGAATTATTAGGACGCGGCACGGCTGTCTGCTGCTGGCAGTTATGATCAGATCACTTTTAGGGACTGGTTAGACAGGCATATTTATGAAGGAGCGGTCTTTTTTATAAAAAGACTAGCTATCCGCCCGCGGCTATGCCCGCGTAGTCGCAGGAAACTTAGACCCGGGGTTTTTCTCGCGTGTTCCCGTTCCCGTGGGATTTCCGGGATAAAAACTATCCTATGTCCGTCTCCTGGGTCCAAGCTACCTCTGCACAAATTTTCAGCCAAATTGGTTAATCCGTTCTTCAGTTATAAATAGTGTAACTAACACAATTTCTTTTATATATATAGATTTAGCACATTTTAAGGCTTACTATTGAAAGTAGAGTACAAAATAGAACATTTATGAATAACCAATTTTACAACAACTAACTGAAGTTTGTTTAAAACCTTCGATAGGCTATTTTTATGAATAAGACTGTAAATACATTCAAAATATGTATATACATACGTTGTAGTTTGATAAATTGATCAAGGTACAACCCTTATCTTCAATTCCTTCAATAATGTAGTACTTATATTATATTCCTTTATAATGAAATTATGTAAGGAAGTCGTTGACCCGGCATAGCTATACTATGCGCCACCTTCGATATTATCCAGCCAGCCAAAAGAAGTGAATGACCGCCCTGATATTTGTATTTCGTTCAGGAAAAAAATAAGATAGATTTATGATATTTTACTCGATACGTTTAATTAAATTAAGCTTACCTATTTACCTTACTCAATTTTATTTCTTTTTTACACAGCGGATAAAGTTGTTTACACGCTTTGACCCATTTAACATAAATTATCTGTAATATGTAGTTGAGATCGGAAAAATTAAATAATCGTTAAACTTAAACCAAAAAATGATCATATTATACAAATCTTGAAATTATAAATATTAACGGATCGGTTAAATCGATTGTGATTAATTTTACGATAAATCATTAGTAGATAGATAAGACCTTGAAACCGGCGCAAAAGTACTCATAATGAATGTTAGTGCTAAAATAAAACTTCGCCGTGATCCTCCCGCGCTCCCAACACGAGTATCACCGCCAGAGCAAATACAAACCCTCGCCAGTGGTATACGCGACTTTAGCCCGGCACGTAACTAGGGGAATATAATCTACATATATAAAATGAATTCCTATTTCACTTGGTCACGCCATCACGCGTGAACGGCTGGACCGATTTCAAAAATTATTTCACCATTAGAAAGCTGCAGTTATACCGAGCGACAAAAGCTATATATGTACCACGGGTGAAACCAGGGTGAACAGCTAGTGCTATATAAAATATGTAATTAAAAAAAGGAAAATTCAAAAGTGCATGAATCACAATGCTAAATGGTAAATGACGAAAAGAAGAAAATACTTTTTAATTTTAGTTTATCGTTAAAAACCATAAAACGACGTTAAATAAGCTAATCATTTTGAATACTAATCTTCGCATAGTAGATTTAAAATTAACAAAACAATCTGTTTAAGCTATTTTTTTTTTTTGGAGCTATCGTGTTTCAAACGAATAAATGTGTTGATTGGCGTGATTTTTTTCAATATTACCAGACCATTCTGGCGACAGACGCACTAACGACGACGACGAACTAAATTAACGTTGTTTTATTTAGTAAACGAATGTCGTGCGATTATTTGAATGAAACATATCTTCGATTCTCAGATTAGGTACCTAGTCCACGATTTGAATAAGACTCTATTTTTATTTTTTACAAAGCATTTTACAGTTGATATTAAGAGTTCATAGAGCTACTGCTCAATCTTAGTATATATATTTATCATATATTTGGAAATGATAGTCCAAGCATGGGTTTGTATAGTAATAGTTACCGCGTAATTTATCGAAGAAACGTAGTAACTGTTTAGCTATCTGTGACATAAGGTTTACCAGAAATTAAGCAATAGATATTGCCTATGCTCAGTCTTTCCAATTCTCAAAAACTTTTCTCCCTAAAGTTCCAACGAAAACCCTTTGAAACAATACTGAAGAATTCACCTAGAAATATTAATGTTACATAAAACACATGGTCAATCATAAATGCAGTTAAAAAATAACACTACCTATAACGTTTATCAATAACTTTACCTTTAAAGTCTGGTTGTGTTTTCCATGCCTTGGAATATTTTTGGTACATTTTTTTATGTGCATATTTAGGCTTTTAGATATAGACATAAACTTACACCTAGTTTGTATATTATGTCTATGTATTGCAATTATTATGTATACTATACATATGTACATTTATCCACACACACAAGAACACATACAGCAACTAACAAAAAAGGCAAAATACTGAATATTGTAAAGAAGGAAAAAAGAGAAAACATAAACACAGACACGACAATTTAAAATAATATAAAATAAAAATATTCTTAGATAAAAGAAAAAAAAAATGGTTGCCTGTAAAGTCGGTTTTACGGGCGAAGATTTTACGTGACAACGTCTTTTTCTCGGTAGAATATTTATTGATATGAATATTATTAAATTGCACAATAGGAACAAGGAATTGAATGAAAATAAGAATTGCAGAAATTATAACTATAGAAAATATATTTTGTTTACTAAAAAGACAAAGACAGAGACACAAGCACGCGCCGATTCAATGCGCCTAATTCTCTAGTACTGCGCGCGCGGCGGACCGATCATAGTTCGGTGACTCATCGTAACGTTACCGGGCGTTACACTTTTTCATGAGTGACTACGAGCCGCAACCTAATTTAAGACGTTGTCACGTCAAAAACATTAATTCGAATACCATATTCGGGTTTAAAAATCTCTTAATTTGGGGGAAAACCTTAAGTTGGCAACCCTGTCAATGCCAAGTCGGGCATAGATATATTATGTCTATATTTATGCCCAGCCCACAGAGTAATTAGTAGTACAGGTACCAGTATATAAGTGTATAATCTATGGGTACTACGTAGCCACAAAAATTGTAGTAATTAGTTCTTAATCTGTGCCAAGAAATGACACTAGTCATCAATGAGAATTAAGAATCTCAACTGTTAATTTTCTCTGATTATAGTTATGCTTAAATCTTTAAATAAAATTTGTTTCCCTACCTTCATAAACTTGACATTGGCAAATAGTTGAAACTTATTGCCATAAAGGAAGAAAAAAAAAACTGTTAATTGCCAATGTAAATTATTCGTCTTCTTATACTAAAATAGGTACAAATTACAAAATTGAAATAAGAAAAGAGACGATAAAGCGTCGTGTGTAGTCCTGTCATAACAAATGTGAACTCAATTCTCGTATTTACTTATACGCTTAAAATATTGTAGAAAAATTTAATTAAAATCTTTGTTTACAAATCAAAGTAAATACCTCTAAATTGCAATAATGGGTGGAGGTGACTTGGTGAGTACTATTAACATATTTCTACTGCAATCATAACATATTTCTACTGCAATCATGTAAGGTATAATGATTTCATTTGATAGCATGCGAACAAAATTTTAAATGCTTCCAGAATTCAAAAAAATCATGGCATCCAAATACTATGAAAAATCAAGAAAGAGTCTGGAAAGCTGAACAAATAGCGGCAGAAGAGAAAAAACGCATACTAGAATTACAGCAGGAGCGAGCCCAAGAGAGAGATCGCCATGAACTCAATGAGTTAGCCCGGAAAAATACCTCGGCAACAAATAATGCTTCAGATAATCGCTTGGATTGGATGTACAATGTACGTTTAATTAAAATTGTATTAATGTAATGTATTAGTGTCTGGTTCAGCTCAGTCTGGCTGCTGACTGGTGATGTGGTCTGAAAGTCATAATTACTAGTTTCTACAATATAAAATAGAACAATCAATTTGAAGATCTATCTGTATAATGCTACCTCATTGTAACCTCAACATGATATTTTGCTGTTGATAAAAACAAGCAGGTTTCTGTACATTTAAAGCATGAATTACTTTATTCATAATAAAATATGAGCTTTGGTCCTAGGATCTTGCTCAATTACATTTTTTTTTGTAGTATAAGTGTCACAGAATCAATGTTATTAAAACTATAAGTTCAGCATGATCTTTTTTTCTTTGCTAGCACAGTGTGTGAAGGTTTTTTAATTTTATAATTTTTAGAAACCTGACAAGCAAGTTCAACAAGAAGACTATCTCCTTGGTAAAGCCATTGATAAGAGCTTTGATCAAGGTGATAAAGCGGAACAGAATGAAATTCCAGCAGTGGCACGAAGAGTTGTTGGATCTAGTATGTTGTCATCTACAAGTGATGTGCAAGTTGATTTGGCCAGAAAAATTAGAGAAGATCCTTTACTTCTGGTAAAAGAAAGAGAAAGAGCAGCACGAGCAGCTTTATTAAATAATCCTGTACAGAGGAAGCGTCTAGCAGAGTTATTACGCCAGGAACAAGTAAGAGATTTAATGTACTTATTGTTTTTATAGCCTTATTAATTATAATAATGCTCTGCTTTCTCTCTGACCTTGTTCCTGCACTTTGACAAGATTCTGTTTTGTGTGAGAATCAGTAAATGTAGTGTGTGTGTGTTAAGTAATCCAACTCCTCCATGAAGCTTAGCATTTAATGTGAATTGCCGGAGGCAATGCTATTCCACAGCAACTGTACAATCCACTCTAATATTTTTCACTATTACACATATTTATCTCTATTATTATTTATTACTATTATCTGAGCAATAATAATTCATTTCAGTGCTTGTATTTGTCTAAATATATATTAAAAAGCAAATGCAAGCAAGACTACAGAAAACACTTGAGTATCCAGCTCTCACTTATATAGTTTTGCAATTATCCACATAAAGGTTTAAGTTTGAGTTCAACAAACCTTCAGTCATTCCGTGAAAACAAGGACATGGCACGTTGAAAATTTCTTCTTATTATTTAAAAAATTTGAATGAATAAGTGCATAAGTGTATAATTTCATTATGAACTCGGCAACTTTATGTAGTACACATTTTAGTTAATTTAAATATAAAATAATTTTCAATATTATTTCTTCCACAAAAAGTATTATTGATTTTTACTGATTGATGAATACATGAATTGAAAAAAGTGATTGCCTATCATTATCATTAATGTCTCATTTATACATAAACTTCCTCCCTACCATCCTTGAATACCTAATCACATCAATTGGCAGAGTTTAGAACATTTGTGGTTAAGTGTGGCAACAATAACTATAAATTGGGTTTACTGTTCTTTACTTCACAGTGTTTGATATAAACATATAATAATTATATACAATTATTATACACAATTATTGTGTCCTTTAATTTATTTTTCTTATATTTGCAGGAACAAAAAAAGGCTCAAAAGAAAAAGAAGAAAACTAAAAAGGCAGATAATGATTTAGATAATATTTTAGCTGCAAAATTAAATGCGCTAAGCTCAAGCAAAGTCGATCTAGTTAAACTTCTTGATTCTGATGATTCATCGGATGGCTCTTCTGATGAAGAAGAGCCAAAAAAGAAAAAAAAGAAGAAGAGCAAGAAACATAAGAGTAAAGACAAAAGAAAAGATGAAGGAAAGAGTAGAAGTAAGAAACTTAAAAAACATAAAAAATGTGAAATTGATAATGAAGAATCATCCCAAGAAAGCAAAAGTCATAAGAATAGTTCTAAGCGTAAAAGTAGCTTTAGTGATGATGATCTGAGCACAAAGAAAAAACACAAAGTACATCATAAAATTAACAGCCAAGAATCCTGTGATTCAAATGTAAAACAGCCTCATTATTCAAAACACTCTAAGTATGATCAAGATGTAGATTATGGTAAGAAGGAAGAGAAAAAATATTCAAAAGAAAAAAAGAAAATCGTTGGTGATGATGATTATAAAAGAGAAAGTAGAACAACAAAAAACTCCAATCATGAAAGAAGTAAACATAAAAATGAACACACACATTATCAAAATAGCATCAAGGAAGATAGAAAAATTAATAGTAAGGTTAGTTTGAGTGAAGAGGAAAAAGCAGCAAAACTAGCAGAAATGGCTGCGGCGGGTGCTGAACGAGAAATACAAAGAGGGAGGCGTGTTGCGGCTCAATTAGCTGAGAATTCAGCAGCCGAGAAGAGTGTTATGTCACGAGGTTTATCACGAAATGAAGCACGCGCTTTACCGGATTCCCTTGAAAGTAGAATTCACTCCAATAGACATTATATTCAAAGGGATCAGCGACACATGAATGAAAATTTTGCTAGGAGATGATTAATAAAAATCATTTGATGATTTTTTATAATTTTATTGTTTCTACATTTCTACTATAAATTATTCTTACGCAAATAAATACACACAATAGTTAAATTGTATAAATATGGTGAACTTAAAATAAGTTGATGACAAATGCGATACGATTTATATAAATAAATAAGATTGAACAATGCTTCTTTTGAATATAAATATTTTGCTTTTCGTATTTTTTTTCAGTCCAGTGGAATCTTCTCCTTAACAATCTGAAATACAAAAATAATACAATTTGAGATTTCCTTCTTTTTAACCAATGATAAATTGAGGCACATAAATGCTACACTGTCTGCTGCTTAACAGTTATTTTTTAAATAACATTCTTGATATTTAATAAATCTTTCTCTTGTTTTACCTCTGCGCACATTCCAGCATAAATAGGATCTGTATCCCAAGGTCCCCTTTCTGGTAAAGGCAGTGCGCGTCGACGCAGCTCTGCCACTAACTCGCTCACTTCCATTATAGGGATTGGGTCAAGAGTACGCGCCAAGCCAGCCAAATACTCCACGTAGTGCATCCTGTAAAAATATATGACGTAAACACACCTCAATCAGGCCTCGTTTGTAGAGGCCATCTAATGAACCGTAGGGGCGTGGTGGTGGTCTCAACGCTGCTCGGCGCACTAGTGTTTCCAAATCGTCTACACCCAAGATTGGCATCGGGTCGATTTTCTTGTTACGCACCAACCGACTCAGATACTCCAAATAATGGTTCCTGAAAACACAAGCTCTACTCACCGCCGCGTTCGCGTCTTCCTAAACCCAATTGCATGAAATTCTATGCTATATCCATTATTGTCTAACCCCATTTTATTAGCAAGACAAAAAGTATCAAGTACCGGCTATCATTAATGTTTGTTATTGTTATAAAGGGTGTAGGTAATAAGTTGTGTGTGAATAATGACAAAGTGTGTAAAAAAATAACTCGGTAGACAACTTTTTTTTCTGTACTTAAAATTCAAATAAAAGAATTAAAAAGCTCTTACTTGCAAAGTCCACCATGCTTAGGTAAAACTTCACTACCACATGTGGTGTCAATTAGTCCGGTAGGTGTCTCTCTCTGTAGTTGTATAGGGCATCTTGTACTGTTACCTTGTGGTCCTTCTGTTTCATAAGTAACATTATTCATCTGTAATCACAGAACATAGCATTTGATACAAATGTTTTTTTTATATAACTAAATTTATAATATTGATACCTACTCATTACGCATATGTTCCTTACCTGTAATAGTGTTTGTAACTCATGAGGTTCTTTGTCCCGTAAATAGAAAAGACAATTTCGTGGATGATGTGCATGTAGACCTAATTTAGCGCAATATTCACTCAATCCACATCGAGCTCCCATCATGAATGGTTTACCGCAACCGTAGCAAAATTCATATTTGCACTGGGTGCATGTGAAATGCATACATCCGCCTCTGCGAAAATATTGATTTTTTTAGACTTAACTACATTTCCGCCTGCGGCTTTTCCCGCGTAGTCGGATAGATAGCCCGGAGTTTTCCTCGCTTGTTCACGTGTGTTCCATTTGTATCCCGTGAGATTTCCGGGATAAAAATTTCTATGTCCGTCTCCTGGTTCTAAAGTTATTTTCAGATAAATCGGTTAATCCGATCTTGAGTTATAAATAGTATAACTAACACCACTTTCTTTTATATATATAGATTTATACAATAAAAGTTTGAATGTTTTCTTTGTGTAAAATCATCTGTGTGTTACCATATTAGAAGAGTATTTTTTTATTTATTTTAATAAGAGTATTTTCCCTGGAGGTGGCATTACAAAATACTAAGTTGAAGTTGCTATACAAGTTTGATATAAGGGACACTTTGGACATAATACCATGTTGCCAGGTGGCTCCGTGAAAATCCGCGTTGTGCCGACCATATCGGCCCACCGACCCACCAGATCGGTTGGAATGGACAAGACATTATATTGTAAACTAAATAAATATTTGACAACATATTATGTTTCTTACACAAAAAATATATGAATTTATAAAAAAGAAATAGACACATTCACCATTTTATTGTATTGTATTTAGGAAGATTTACCTGGAAAGTGAATATTTAAAACGACATCGTGGGCATTCTAAACCATTCTCTTTTAAATGTTGTTGGACTGCAGCAATAGATCGTTCAGGATCGTTATCTTCAAGCCATGCGGCATATTGTTCGCACGTCATACCATCATGATTCGATGACCACTGTAATATTTATGAAGTGTATCAAGACATATAGCCAGAAAGGGCCCTCTCCTTAGGGATTTTGCGTGTTCAACCACCAAAGTAACAATATTATCATCAGCCCATACATGTTCCCACTGTTGGGACACAAGCCTTCTGTGAGAGTTCAGGCCATAATCCACGACGCTGGCCAAGTGCGGGTGGGCAGATGTCACATGTCGTTGAACTTTTGATTCTTGGACATGCCGGTTTCCTCACGATGTTTTCCTTCACCGTTTTAA
>NC_052102.1:3720108-3747349 GCF_012273895.1 Zerene cesonia | reverse complement strand
AAAAAAAACTTAAAAATGTTTCATAGTGGTTGTTTTTTGTGTAAGTTTAAGATGGATTGCCTTAATATAGAGCGTGGTTGTACTGATTATTTTGTGGCGTAGGATGCACCATAGGCACATGATACCGAAAGCGTAGAAGAAATTCGTATAAATCATGAGTTACGGCAAAATAAGCGATTTCAAATCCCGCCTGACTATTGATTTTTAAAATATTTTGATGTGAAACATCTATAGCCGCACGTAAAACCGACTTCTGGCGTGGCGACGCATGCCGTGGCGACGCGTCGCTATACGATGGTATGTCGATGTTTCACATCTGCCAGGCGTCCCGTGACGGCTCACTTTTTTTTTATTTATGACGCATTTTATTAAACTAAAAATAAGACTTACGGGTTTTCGACATGTCGAGCAGGTAACAGACTTACATTCGGGGCATCGCAGCTTTTTCTGCTTTGGATGCACAAAAAATCCTGAAGAACATTCAACGCACCAGCGGAAATTCGGATCTCGAGCAAGCGTGCGATCGCGTAGCTAAAATTCATTTGTAAATAGTAAAGCGATATTATCAAATATGCTTAAATTGGTAAATGTTATAATTGTATAATATGTCGATTCAAAAGTGCTTCTATAGGAAGTCTAGTTGAATGAATAAATGTTTGAGTTTAAAAGTAAACTAAGACACAATTACCTTTCTCTGGAATAGTTCATGAACTTCTGTTTCAAGTAGAGTTTTCAGTAGTATATCTAAATGAGCAAAATAATCGACCCAAGTATCTTCATCCAATATTTCCAACTCAGGTTCCTTGCAGTATGCACAAACGCAGTCTACTATGCTCCGCTCCGTGATTTGAACTGTAAAATAATGGCGAGCACATTCTCGACAGCATCTATGAGAGCATCGTAACATTGATACCATCTGTAAAAATATTAAAACTTTTTGAGTGGGAAGAACTTTTTAAAATAAAGTTAATGATTAAAATATTCATAATTTTATAAACTTAAGATTCTAAGATCAGTCGTATATGTAAAATATTTATGATAAAAACTTACTTCGTGTTCTGGGAAATGTGCGGCACAAAGCTCGCAGTATTGATTTAAGTAAGCTAGTGCAGAAACAAGATCTGCACATTCGAGAGCGGCTAAAAGTGCAGTAGGGGCATCGGTTCCACGAGCAATCAATTCAACGGCAATTTGTGCTTGTTCCCAATTCTCCGTAGCACCCTCTGCTAAGAGCATTCGAGCTTGTCTCTATAAATAAAATAAATATACAAAATATCAATTTTATTTATACCAATATAAGAAAGGAATTTAATTTTAATTCTAATTACCTCTGGGGAACCTTCAGGTAATTGTATTCGAGTTAAATCAATTAACTGTCCAGATATTCGACGCGTTGTTATTGGCGGAGGTGAGGGTAACTCAGGTGTGGGCGTTATTTCTCTTCTGTCTTGTGATGGCTTGTTATCTTCATCAGATTCCGTATCGGTCCATTCATCTTCGGTACGACATGTTTCACGAAAATATTGTTCTTTTTCTGTAATTGTGGTTTTTGGTGGAGATATTTGTTGTAATGGGGGTGGCTGTGGAGCTGGATTTTTCTTTACTGTTATTGCTGATGTAGATGGTTTCACTTCAATAGTATGAGATGATTTGTCATTATTTGGTAATGTTTTATTATTAAACAATTTTGTTTGTAACTGCTTGACGCTTCCATTTTGCACGGTGCCAAAATGTGTTTTGGGTGGAGAGGGTGCAGGATACTGTTTTATAGAAGTACGTCTTATAGGCAATTTAGAATTTGTTGCCTTTTGATTTTTATCTAACTTTTGTTTATTGACAGTCGTTTTAACAAGTATTGGTATATTGGATTTAATTATCGGTGACTGTTTCGATGAATTATTATCAATTGCTTTGTCAATGTTCATCTCGGTAATATCGTTGGTATTAGAGTTCTCGACAATAATGTCCTGATTTTCATTAACTTTTTCTACTACATCAAGATCAGCAGACTCGTTGGCTTGTTCGCCCTGTAACTGATTATGTGTACTGTTTTTTTGTTCAAATGTGTTTGAAGCCTCGGGAATCAAAGTTATATTCAAAGTTTCTAAATAGTTGTTACTATTATTAATAGTATTTTTAATCTCTTTTTCTGCATTATTTGATGTTGTTTTGGTTTCTTTATTTGATATTACATGTTCTGCACATATATTTTCAATAAAACCTTTATATACCGGATATTTTAGTTCAGTTATAACCAATTTTGAAGGCGTTCCTACTTTAAAGTGAGTTTTATACAATGTTTCCTTAGTAGATTGATTAATTATTTCTTTATCAGGTTTACATTTATTTTTTACTACAATTTCGCTTTCAATATGTTTAGCAAAATTATCATCGTTGTTGATTTGTTCATAAATTTCATCAAATGAATTTACAACTTCAAAAAAGTTGTTATTAACATCTTCTATTTTAGATAACTGTGGGCTACTTTCTACCGTTATTGTTTGTTCATAACGTAATGTTTGAGCTTCCGAACCTAATGGTTTTATATTATTATCTTGCACATCTATAGGTGCTTCAATATAATCAATAGCTTCTTCAAACTGCTCGGTGTCTTCCGAACTAGTAAAATCTTTATTTTCAATTTTTAAATTATCGTGCATGATTTCTTCATCGCTACTTGTAATTTCTTTTTCATCAGATGTCAAATCCTCAGTATTATTGTCTGACTCGCTATAACTTGATTCTTGATGTACGGATACCTCAGAATTATTAGAAGTTGATTCAGTATCTGCAGAGTCGTGAGTAGAGTTTATATCATACGCAATTTCATCTTTCATTTGTTGAATTAATTTTTGTGTATTATCAACTAAATCACTCAGATTGTTTGATCGTTGTTCTTGAGAAATATTTGTGTTGTGATTTATTAATTTGGCAGAATGATTGTTTTCTGATCGTAGATTAATCTCATCATGCTCCAATTGTTTTATAGAAGTTCCCTTTAATTGTGTTTGTTTTTGTGAATTTTCTTCATATTTTTCTGTTTGTGTGTTATTTGTTTCAATTATTTGACTGACCGACTCAAAATTATCATTTCTATTTCCGTTTAAATCGACGATAGCTGGGTTGTTTTTCATTTCAATGTTTGGCAATGGACTTAATCGCGTTAAAGCATTATATGCTTCGATAAAATCTTTTTCCGATTGAACAAATTCCATTAAATTTTCCTTTTCTTCTACAGGAGTATCTTCAGATTTAGTATCTCTCATATTTTTAGTTAAGCCTTTCACTGTTAAACCTTTTAATAATAAATTTTCTTCTATAGAAGGTATTCCAGCAAGATTTAACAGTGCTTTTAATTTATCTGCAATATCTTGTACATTTTCGGGTGTTGTATTAAATGTTTCTTTAAGTAAAGGTTTTTGCTCAATTTCCGGCATATTTTTGTCTCTTATATCTAACGGTAAATACATCCAGTCGTCATCTTGGAGATTATTTGCAGAAACATCGAATTCGTCTGAACTGTCCTCGGCTGAAATGTAAATGTGAAAATTATGATGATGTAGCTTGGTGATACGGCGAGTCTGTTTATATGAAATTTATTATTTTTTGTTTTGTTTTTCATTACCGCGGCTGCGGTGTGACCGGTTCGAAAACGATGGAGGAGTGGCCTCATCATCAGCTCCAACAGGAGAGCCCCATACGCGACCACGTAATTTCCTCTCCTCACCAACTCCGATATCACCCATCTGTGAAAGTTGTGTGGGCGTATTAATGTCGTCGAATTTGCTAACTTGTTAAAATAAAATTAAAATATTTAATTAAAAATAAATACAATTAATATTTTTTAATTTTTAGATTTAGCTACCTGTCTACGATGTCGCTCAACACACTCTGTGACAGCTGGCCACATAGCTCCCCTGTGCCGTGCTAGAGCTGCACGAGCTTCCAGTTCTGATACATTTATACCAGATGCTAATCTTGCGGCAGCTGCTCTGACCCCTGCACATAAGCTTGGCCATCGTTCTCTTAGCCATGATAATGGAGCTACAGGATTCTGAGCTAATGCTGCCTGTACTTCCGCCGCACTAAAGCCTAGTCTTTCAGCTTCAGACATAAGGCGAGCCAGTTCCAATCCTCTTTCCGCCTCGCGTCTTGAATTAGCACCTGCTAACGCTTCTAAGGAATTAGCACGATTGTTTGAAAATGGTTCTGGTGAAGGAGCCTGTAAAAAATTATGTATTTAATTGATTATAATTTTATATAAATAAATTATTGTTAAATTTTAAATTTACTTCTGAGCCATATAAACTAGACCTCCGAGAAGGTCTATTTCGCCTTAAATCAAGATGCGATGCACGTCTTGTAAGGCGGCTTGTTGTACGTTTACGTTCATTCTCGCTCCACTCTGCTCCTCCAGGGCTACTATCACGTGGCTCTCTCCATTCCCATCTCCCACCGCTTGTACGTATGCTTCGTTCACTCTCCTGAAAATGACACAATAACAAATGCTAATACTACAGCTAATCTAAAGCTTCATAGATAAAAAAATTACAAAACCTTAAATTAGAAATATGTACTCTTCGGAATATAACATTATTTAAATAATCAACAAATACTTTTTCTAATAGCAAGTTATTGTCAGAGATTGGAATGTCTAGCAAATATGAAGCTTTTAGAACTTAAAAAAACATGATATTAATTGATAATCATCACAGAACTATTATTAATTTTGGAAACTATTTTTAAACGAATTATTATTCAAAACTTACTCGAGTATCACTTGAAAGTGAATGCCTACTATGCGATCGTTCTCTTCGACTCTCATCCGTAAATCGGCGCCGTGGTCGAGATCGGGTAGTCGAAGAGGGTCTATCCCATTGATTCGGAACGTCATAAGTCTTAAAAAAAATAAAAAATCACTATTGCTGCTTTGTTTTGAAATTATTACTTAGGTATAATAATTGTTTCTGCATCAAAGTCAATATGTATTAAAATATAAACATACAAACGTACTATAACGGATGAGTAATTTACTTAATTTGAGATGAAAAAAACATGAATATAATATATGCGAATATATTATTTTCATATTTTTTTCTAAGGTGTAAATAAACAGGTGCGTACTGCGTACGTTGCAAATAAAAATCAGTAATCGTTATGTTACGAATTCATTTACATTTTTCTTTTAAATTACCCATTAAATCTTTATTTGACCGATTTTAAAAAAAGGACTATATTTATTTTTGTATGTTAGCGAACTGAATTTGAGGGAATCGATTTTTATGATTCTTTTTATTATTGAAAACCGATGCCTCCTATGTGGCCCTTTTAAATTTGTTCTATATCTGAAAATTTGATGGGGGTTTAATTTTTTGTTATAACTATAATTTGTAAATAACTTATAATAAAACATATATTATAAGTAATTAAATAAGTCCACTAAAAACTGGGCATTTGAATTATAATTTCTATGTTCTGTACATTATTCTTTTCTTGGTTTACCTGCGTTGAAATATTTTGGGGTGGTGGAGATGTCCCAGTATTGGAAACGCTTGCTTGACTAAATCTTGATTCCGGCCTCATATTATTTTCTCGTGACGGCGAGATTCCAACGGACTTTTTTTGAACTCCATGATCGTATTCATTTACTCCTCTGTCTTTGGCAACAGGACTTAAACGAGGTGGAGAAGGACCTACAGATACGCTATGCTTTTTATTTTTTTCATTTTCTACTGAGACATTGCGCGTTTGTGTTGGAGTAGTTTTATTGTCCATATTATTATTTTGTTTCTTTTGTAATTCTTTAGGTGGAGAAGGTCCAACGGCAATATCATGACGAGAATGGGAATCATCATTATTCTTTTCCTTTGTTGGAGTTTCCAAACGATTTACATTCGAAACTTTTATTTCTTTCGGTGGAGAAGGGCCACAACCTGTGGACACTCGCTCTTTTGCGGTACGATCTGACTTTTTAATCTCATCTGTAAAAAATACAAATACGGTATTATAACTGTATGTACCCATATGAAAATAAAATCACAAATTGACGTTGTAATACTAACTTTGATTAGTACGAGGTTCATCAACCTTTTTTTTTATCAAATGAGTCGATGCTTTTGCCTTTATTGTCAAATTTGCCATTCCATTTTTAATAACAGGAGTTGGAATAATTTTTGGTGTGATCGTAGGAGTACGGCAACACACTGCACATACTCTAACACCTGGTTCATTAACAAATGTACAATGTTCACATTGCCATGTAGCACTCGGTGGTGGCGGTGCCGGACCTAGATCATTTTCGTCATTTTCTGTTGCGTCTGGCTTTTCACTTTCAGGTTCACTTTCAGAATCCGCATCACTGGATGGTAAAGACGGCGAAGGAGTCCGGTGTTTTGTACGTCGAGAAGCACGTGATCTCATACTCAAAGCAGGAGATGGTGCTCGTGAATTAGCTCTAGATGCAGCTCTCGACACGGCACGACTCTCCACTAGGAAAAAATCGTAACAAATAAAGGTTATCCAATATTTTTTTTATTCATTTATATTTGTTTTATCAACATCAAAGATTCATTAATATATTGTTAATTATAATAATCATCCTACTACTATTATAAAGGCGAAAGTTTGTATGGATGTATGGATGTTTGTTACTCTTACGTAAAAACTACTGAACCGATTGCAATGAAATTTGGTACGTAGATAGCTGGACAACTGGAATAACATATAGGCAACTTTTTATCCCGATATTCCAACGGGATACGGACTTACGCGGGTGAAACCGCGGGGCGCAGCTAGTCATAAATAAAAACTTAAAATATTTGTTGATTTAATTTGTAAAACATAAACTATTTATCAAATTTGTAATTCACCCCTACTAACAAGCTACATAATTCCTGAGTGGCATACACAGTGATAAGTATTGTTAATTAAATAATACGAAAACTGTCCTACCTCTTCGGTATGGTTGTGGCGTATGTGGCACATGGGCGTGTGGGTGTGGGAGCAGGCGCGGGCTAGCAGTTGCTCCTGGTGGATAACAACATGACTGAGGCCAAGGTCCCTGCCCTCCCCACGTATGTTCTAAATTGGCACAACTACCGTAATGCCAAGGATTTGGCTGATATGGAGGATAACCGCCTGGACCTCCTAATTCCATTACTGAAGCTCCACGTCTTAATGGACGTCCCCAGCTTTGAGTGTGAAGGTTTTCTTGACCATCCCAATGTTCGATATGTTGAGGCTATAATGAAAATACTTCGTCAGTCATAATAATATATGTATGTGTATATATAATATAACTATAATTATTAATTACCATAGCTTGAGGTGGCATATTATAACCGGGTAATGAGGCTCGCGGGCGACCCCATGAAGAAAATCCCGCCTGAGAATTTTGAAGGGCTGGTTCTGGCAGAGCATTATTTTGATGCATACTTCCCGTAAAATTCGGCATACTACCGATATGCGAATTTGAATGCGATGTTAGCTGTTGGGGTGGTATTTGAGCACGAGGAGTTACAAAATTCATATGTGGAAGAGTCGATACTTGACTGATGTGATTTTGGATATTGTGCATCATATTTATGGGAGTTCGTATCTGATCTACTGCTGGAGGTTTTGGGCTAGCTGAAGCCCGATCAATCTGAAATAAATAATATGTTATTACGACAAAGTGAAATTTGGCTGTAATAAAAAAGCTACTAGAAAAGCAGAGAGAATCTTCACTTATGTATTTCTGGAAAACATAAATAGGTTCTGCGTAGGTGTGAGGATAAGAAGTTTCTTAATAATTTTGTTGAATCAAATATTCGTTTCGAATACTAGTATTTAAGTATATACACCTGAGAACAGTAAATTGAATGAATGTAAAATAATTAAGGCTAAGTAGAGAGACCTAAGACCTGTAGCTTCCTAGAGCATCTGATACTTGATAGATACATCATATGAGAATTATCCCGCCGATTACTGTGGCAGGATCACAGGTGGCCGAGAGGCTACACGTTGCTACGGTTTGGAAAAACGCGGGTTGGAATCCCGCCTCGTGATCAATTTTTTTCTATTCATTCAAAATTTCTCATTTATAAAGCATTTCAATGCTATAAAACTAAAAATTAAATTTAGATATATCATATTTTTATATATATATATATATATAAATATATAGATAAGTACAACACTTATGCCTATAGAATTGGTAATTACTATTTTTCAGGTATCATTTATGTGGTTAATCATAAACATACCTAATCATATTATATATCTTTATGTGTTTACAGAAACATGAGGTTTCTTTTATCTATTTACCTTATGTCTTCGTGGCGGTGGCACAGGCGGCGTTCCTTTTGGTGGCAGAGGTGGCCTTTCATCCCTTAGCTGCGATGGTGGCAATGCCTAAAATATGTATTTGCATGTTACTTATCTACTATATTATTGCTTTACTTGATGCTACTATAAATTTAGTAGATAAAAAGACTTGTTGTTTAGATTAGCTTGCTAATGTTGGCATTGTTCCAATACTTTGACGAAGCTAACTTTAATTTAGGTCCACCTACTAATTGCCTATTTGAATATGGGTGTCGATGTTTTAAATACATATTATGACTCAGTTAATAGTCTAGTTTTCTTTGATATAAACATCATACCTACTCTATAATCCTGTCTCTTCTACGATTCATGTAATTTTTTATGATATTTATACCTCTTGAAATACAAAATAAGATCGATTTAGTTACTAAATCATTCACTTTGCATTTTTAATGTCTTTTAATCTAGTGTATCTGTCGGTTTTGTTTTAATAAATATTATTCACATAAAGAAGAAGATTTTTCTTGAATGATATGCTTATATAAGTAATAGCGTTTTTGGGCGGTGGAAACCACTTAACATCATGTGGCCCACCTCCTCCTTTGATTTCTTTGCCGTAAAATGTATTATTCTAAATTAAATCCATACAACTGTATATAACAATACATGAACATAATCATTACAAATAGGTCGGGTTGGCCACCGGTTTCCCTACGTAAATAATTTGCGACGGTGTTAATCATATTTTATTTAGTATTTGTATATTGTCAGTGACAATAATATATTTATATGTTAAATTACGTGTATGATAATCGTACAAATAGAAAATGTTGATTGTTTGATTAATAAATAACCTGTCTCTGGTGGTTCCTTCGTTTAGGATGTCGATGGTACATGTCATCGCAGGACGCGCAAAGCGCGCGCCGGCCGCACTCCGCGCAGCGCACGCGTGCTCCGCCGCCACCGCATAAGCCGCATGATGTGTCAGTCGGGTGTCCTGTTGTAAATAGTGCGTAAATTCGAGTGTCCGTTCCCTTACCTATGCGGTAAATGCATTATAAATCTGTTTCAATGATAATTTTTTTTCGGGTTCTAAAAAGAAAGTGATCAGTCTTCTGTGCCCTAGCAACGGGAATCGAATACAGGATTTCTCGGTTCTCGGTTCTCGCTAACGAGATACTACTGTATCGAGGAAGCAGTCATATGAGGATATTAGAAATTTTACTAATGACTAAAGTACCTAACGTTCAAATTAGGATGACATTATATCATTTCATTTCATTTCATATTATACCTTATAGAGCTGCATGGATATTAGTTATATAGTATTCAAACAAAGACAGGCATTTTGAACACCCATATCTGTATTGATAGAAATCAAAAGGCTGCGTTGAATATTACTTTGATCGTAATATGAATGTACTGCGATTTTACACAAATGCCAAAAAAATATTTAGACTGATGATAATAAAGCGCAGCCAGTCACAAAGACCATTAACAAAATGAGGATTGATGGGTCGAACGTTTAATAAACAACGTACAAACACTTTCCCGTTTCAAAGCAAGGCGATGTTTTATAGGATTCGACATTTAAACAAGTTTTGACAGGAAAAAGTGACAGCTATAAGACATTTACTTATCCAAAAAATTATTATTTAACAAGAAGTGCCATCTAACAATACCATATATTATAGTTCTTATTACCAGACTAACTAGAACCGGCGACTTCACTCGCGTGGTACTTAAATGTGGCCTATGAGCTAATCCAGACTATAATATATGTGTGTACCAAATGACATCTATATTTCAACAGAAGTTTTTGGTAGAATAACAAACATCCATGCATTCTTACAAACTTTCATGTTTATAATATTAGTACGATTAAACTTTACACTCCATAGACTTACTCTGAGATGGCATGGTATAGATAAGTAAATATTCGAATTAAATCTATATATTTATTTTTGAGGTAATTTACTAGACATCCGCATAAATGCAGAAAAAGAACAAGAAGAAGAAGTTGCTAGGAATCAGAAAAATTTGATAAACCGAGAAATTAGCATAGAAGGTGTAAATATATACTTGCCTGTTGGTGGCCGTGGTGGTGGTGGAGGTGGTGGTTGCAATTTCGCGTTTACATACTGCTCGGAGGGAAACTCGACCACTTCATAGTCAGGCTCAGGCTTTGCGATTGGAGCTCGAATCGACGACCGCAATCCAAGCGTGGGAGTACCCGGTATAGAGGTTTTAATATCGCGGCCACGTCCCTTCAACATCTATAGAAAAGTTATCTTTATTTACTAAGCTAAGTAGCAAACTTTTAATCGAGATTTTGTAAAAGCAGCTTCACAATTGAACCAGCCTTTTAATACTCGCTATAATATCTGAAATAGCTAGCTTCATTGATCATAACGTTTATTTATATTACAGCACCGCTACGTGCGTATTACCTAAGTTGACATTACAGTACCTGTATGTATTGTGTATTATTATTCAAGTTGAATGACAGTAACACTATTTTTTATACTTGTTAACATTAATAACAATGAGGAAACAATTTTGAAAATTAGGGATACGTTTGCAAAATATTTATCTTAAAAATTAAACAACGTTAATATAAAATTTTAATGTTAAGATTTCTCAATACAGTCGTAAATTCTAGTATATACTATCATATTGTCTGTGATTTTAGGTTATTTTAATATCTACGCATTTATGAAACTTCATTTCACATTTCAGTTTTAAATGAGTATTTACGTTTACTGATAATTGGAAATCTTTATCAAAACATTATAACAAACGTCAAAAAGATGCTGTTAATGATAAGAAAAAAGTCATAACAGCTCAACCACAGCATGTCTGCTGCCTACGAGGTAATACAAACGAATTTTATATGTACTATATATATAATAAACACATATGAATTTAAGCACGTTTCGCCTTTGAAATTGCATTCTATGAATCGGTGTTGCAAGCTTTTGCTAACTGTAATAATAGATTATTATCATTTGCAAACTAAAACGCAGCTGTGACCGGGATAAAACGGGCGTTGCCACGTCGCCGACATCTAGTCGACCCATTTATTCTCATTCTCATATCCCAAAATATCAAAAACATTCCCTCAATACAAGCAATAGTATCATCGAAAATAACATTCTTATCCAGTTCGAAGCAAACTGCCTGCAATAATAATGCCTACTTGCCTTCGTCTTGTGTAGTAATTATTCTCAGGGGACACTGATATTTTGCACTTTTCGTAGAGGAGCATAAATATTGTGGCATAGTTTTACACAACAATTATGCAATATTTGCACCGGGACACTGCACTCGCGAGATCGGTTGTTGCACCAACAGCGGCGAGGGAGCACGATCACCTCTGGATCGCTAAACTTGTGCCCTACGCGGATAATATTGAAGGAACGAACACGCGTGCTCCGCGTCTCTCCATCCTCTATTTCTGTTCGTGGCCGCGTTGCCCTGATTCTACTAAAATTAAGACGTGTTGCTATTTCCGCACTCAACCCGATGCGCCCTCTTGGCCGCTTTAACACATCGCGAATCATTATAGTATGAAAATATTGATGAACAAAATATATTGTATAATTTTGTAAATAAGTACCAAGTATCTATTATACTATTCGACGTTAATGATTTTATAGCGATAATTATGTCATAGACAAGAATGTTTCCAATAATATATTTGAGAGCTATCTGCAAATCTATAAATTTTTAAACAAATATGCCTACCTAAATAGAAAAATGGAGAAGGATAACAATATACGGAGAAACCTTTGTGTTTTCAATAATAGAAATAATTCAAAATTATGAACGATCGCTATGTCATAAAACATAACTATAGCAACGTGACGTGAAAACATAAACAATTAACAAACATTCATTGAAAACGCTTCGAATGATTCCGATTCTGTTATGGAGTTGTTACAGAAGTTTAAACAAAATGGGTTCTTTACTGCAGAATTATATCATTTGCTTGCTAAGAAGAAGTTGGTGGATCCATCAGAAGAGGTGCATCATTTCTTCAGCGCAATAAAATTTACTATTTGTATTGCTAATATTTCTGAATCCGAATTAAAGGACTATAGTTACAAGTTATTAAAATTTATAGTATTTAATATTGGAATTATTAGCAAAAATTATCATCTATCAACTTACTCATTTGTTAAAGATTATTCCAAAATGCAATTATACATTTTAAGTACTCGACCGTATGTATGCAAATTAAACCGTATCATAACAATTCTCTTAAATATTTCCAGATTGTCCCATCAGAATATTTAAAGGAAATCAAAATGTCAACAACAGAACGTTTGCAACAATTACTGCCTATACAAGTTGAGAATTACGTTAAATCTGGTAGCAAGAGTAACAAAATAGTATTGTCGTTTTCGCCTAGAATAATTATTTTTCAAAACTTTAAGCCTAATGAAAAAGTCGTGGCCAAATTTTCTGTTAAAAACATAAGCAAGGTATTGGAAATATTTTACGAAATTATCTCCATCTTTCACCAAACATTATACATACATGTTTACGACATTTTCTTTTAGGCTCCCACGTATTTGAATATGGTATACAAGGAATCTTCATATTTCTTTATAAAACCGTGTGGAGGACAACTACTATCCAGATTGGCTCCAGGAATTAGTATTACGTTTGCTATAACCTTCCAGCCTGTACAATATGAAGACTACACTCATAGAGTAACTTTCTACACTGATGTTGATCAATACGTTTTGCCACTAATAGGTAAATAATCAATGTATCTTATATTCTATACTAGCTTTTGCCTGCGACTTTGCACGCGTTTATTCGGAGTAGTTTAATAGATGTTATTGTATATATAAATCTTCCTGTTGAATCACTCTATTAATTAAAAAAAAAAAAAAAAACAACAAAATCCGGGTAGTTTTAAAGATTAAAGCATACATAGGGACATAGGGGTAAAGAAAGCGACTTTGTTTTATACTATGTAGCGATATAATATGTTCTTTAAAAAGCATTAAGGCAATTGCGATGAACTTCCATTTTATTGTTGACTTGAATGACCAAAAAACGGTCTATCTATCTATCTTATGGCTATAATAAAATATTTTTTTTTTTCAGCAATGGGACCAAGGCATGTGTTTGATTTCCCCGATCGAGTAATAATCCCAAAGACACCACTCAAAATTGAAAGTTATGTTCTAGTTTCTGTGCACAATATTGGCATAGTACCCGGTGGCTTTACATTTAGCACAAGATGGTACGTATGTACAATTATTTTCCTCAAGTTTATTGATTAAAAGTCGTACAATACGAGCTCGAAAGTTACGTTAAATAGTATTTAAAAGTATTCATCATCCATCTACGTACTTAGTTTTGTAATCAATTAATTTAAATTTCTACGATTAGTAAGCAATATAGATTATTTTTATAATAACACCTTAACGTCTACATGAGATAATTTTGTATGCAACAATAAATTACAGTCCATTTTCGGTGCAGCCAAAATCTGCGTACTTGAATCCTAATCAAAAAATTGACGTTAGAATTGCGTTGAAGACAATGCGCTTGGGTGACACAAATAGCATATTGAGTGTTTTATTTGAGACAGGTATTTGAAAGGCCATTGAACTGTACTAAAAGATTTTTTATGTACTTTTTATGATAAAATTTTTATGATTTTAACATAAATTATATGCAATTTGTAAATCAACAGGAGAGAAGTTTAAAATAGAATTATTTGGTTCAACTTATACAGTCAGCGTGGAGTTGGAAAAGCAAGTGGTTAGGTTTTTTGACACCTACAATACACTAGTTCGGCAGCAGACATTTAAAATCACTAATAAGTCTGATCACGTTCTAACCTACATGTGTATGAAGAATGATTGTGTTTACTATGGTAAATGCCTTTTTATTTCTAAATACGAGTATATATATATATATATATATATATATATATATATATATATATATATATATATATATATATATCGCAAATTATATAGAAATTATGGAGATTGCAGCTTCTTAGTAGGTATACTATAATGTATTTGTAAGTGACTGTTAAAACTAATTTTGATTTTCCCCACATAAACATTTTATTTACCTACATGCCGGCATAAATATATTTAAATGATGTTTCAGATTTTGAAGAAAAAGTTAAACTGGCAACTGCGATATATAATTTAAAAGAAAATGAATCTAATAAAACTGCAAAACTAGTTCATTATGATGTTTTAAGTAGTGATGAACATGAGAGGATTTATACAAGGATATTTTTTGATGAAATTCAAGCGCTCGTTGCTGATGAGTCTCTACAACATCAAAATATGCATTTTTCTATATCTCCTATAGTGCGTAAAAATTAAGAAAAGTGATCTAGATCTTAAACTGTATGTAGAAAAAAATTTTAGGCTCTGCTGCGCGGTTACATCCGCAGAAGAACCCGCGGGCAAAAAAAGCATTTCTAAAACATGTATTCTGGTAGATAAAAAACATTACTGCCAAGTATCATCAAAAACGTTAATAACTACAAATCAACACTAGCTTTCTGCGGCCTATATACAAACCGCATTTTTTTAAACCTACAAGTTAAACCACGCACCATAAAAATCAGCCGAGTGGATTTTAAGTGATTGATACACAAAACAAAAGAATAAAAAATTGTTGTGATAAGTAACATACACATAACTCCTGTATTTTTATTTACTGTGATATTACATAGCAATTATTCTTTTAGATAATATTAAATACGTAGAAATGGTTTAGCTTCTGTTTTATTAGAAGAATAGATACTATGTATTTAGCAAGAAATAAAATAAATATGTTACTTTATATTGTATTTCTAGCAAGGAAAATTATGGCCTAAAAAAACAACAGAGTTAACAATAACATTTTCACCAAAAGAGATCGGGGAATTTAGCACAATCGCATATTTGGACATCGACGGAGTCAACGACCGTATTCCCCTTAAAATTGTCGGAACGTCGTTACCACCTTCTATAAACCTAAATTTAGAAACACTGGATATGGATTGCGTTTACATAAACAAAAAATACGACTATGAAATTGTAGCCATGAATAAAGGTTCAGTGTTCTTTAAAATTAGAAAAAATGTTTTGTGATTTTTTTATTTTTCGATGAATGACTTATATGTAATTTGTTATTTTAAAACTCACTTTGTTTATCTCCTATTAACGTCAAATTTATACGACTTATTAATTGTAAACAGGTCATATCAATGGACTAATAGTGTATAAACATGTCCCGCCATTATTCGGAAGTATAATCACGTGCACACCAGAGATGCGGTGCTTACGACCCGGTGAAAAAGACATTTTCGTTATTTCTTTCTGCAACTCAAATCAAGGTCCTTTCTTTGAAGAAATTAATTTCTCTATTCGAGACACGGATGTAGTATTGAAAGTTTATTTAAAGTATGCAATTTTATGCAATTATAAAAGTTTTCTTTTAGACTTTTTGCAAAATTAATGAAAAAATGAATTTCTGTGTTTTTAGAGGAGTTGTAATTTATCCATCACTGATGTTTAGCATTCCTTGCTTAGATTTCGGAATGGTGAGCTTAGGTAAGTTTTCGTTTTAAACAAAATCACTTTTGCGTGTATTACTATATAGAATAAGTTATAGCCATTGCAAATAAATGATGGATGCAGGAATTCCAAAAACCATGGAAATTGAAGTGATAAATGAATCAATAGTCGATGTCGCTGCAAATATCAAAATATCATCAGATGGGCCTGAAATAAGTAGCATCACATTGGAGGATTATGCTGTTGCTGATACTCCTAAACCTATTGTACCTCAATGGCCTCGAGAATTTAACATAGCCCCTTATAAAGTTAATATAGGTCCTCAATCGCGAGTTTCGTTAAAGGTAATCTTATTAAATAGTAAAAACTAAATGTATACTGATATAATAAACAGGAAAAGTTTTTTGTTTGTTTATAAACCCTAAAGGCTCCGAAAGTACTGGTCTGATTTTGAAATTTCTGTCACCAAAAGAAAGCTACATTATTCCCGAGTAGGATAGTTTTTACCGCGGAAATGTGCAACTAATGATATATTATACTCGTATATTTCAGATAACACTAACTGCAAACTTAATAAGAGCAAACCAGACATCTTTAGAATTAGAGTTAGATAAATCTGATAGTCCACCAATAGTTTTACCCGTCACATTCAACGCCATGGTACCACATATCACACCAGCACCAGATATCAACCTAAGAGCATGTTTTTTAGACTTCCCATATAAACATGAAATTGCTATATCCAGTAATAATTTCTGGGGGTACTTCACAATAGTAGAACCAGAGGTAAATTTTTCATCGAAGCATCATTTGCTCAATTATTTTATAATATAACATAATTTTCTTACGCAAAATCTTTAAAATCATTTTCCACATTTAGGAACCTTCAACTTTAGAAATTGAAGTTGGAGTAAAAGAAGGCATCATAAAACCTAACAGTACCCTATATTTACCAGTTACTATAAAAACTAGTGTACTGGGTGCCCAGGAATATTCCATACGGTATGAATTTATTGAAAATAGAAATAAAGCATACGTACATGTGTATATAAAATATTTTGTATTAATTTTATGTAATTTTGTTGAACACTACAAAATGATATAGTTAAGTAGTTGTCATAGTGTATTGCAAGTAACATTTGATATATATTGATTATTTAAAAATTTTGTAAAATAATAACTTGTTGCGATAATTATGCACATATTATCATAAAATTATATGACTTTATTATTGTGTAATACATTCTTTCAGGGTTCATCTTTTTGGGCTGTCAACACCTGTAGAAATTTGCCATATCAATGGATGCGGTGTAAGACCTATAGTGACCTGTGCACCCATGGCTCTGCATTGGGGTCAAGTAAAATTGTTAACAAAAACTCAGAAAACACTTACGTTATGCAATGACTCCCCAGTCGTTGTTAACTTCCGAGCGTCCCTGGTATGCAATAATATTTTGTTGATTTAAGCAATATATACCTAACAAGTATGTTACTCTCAAAGACCGAAAACGCTCATTAAACGCTTAGATAACTTACAACAGTTTGTGGTTCACTTATATGAAACAACTTTCATACAAAAAAAATGTTTCAGTTAAATCGTGATGGTCGATGGCAAATAACTCCTATGGAAGGATTTATTGAACCTGAATCTGAGACGGATTTATTACTTAATCTGTACCTTATAGATGCTGACACCTACTCTAATAAGGCGGTAATTCAGTTGGAAAAAGTAAAAGATATAGTAAGCACTTTTTTTGCAAAAATTACACTATGTTTTTTCTTTTAGATTTAAATTAAAATAGCATTGCAGTTTTTCTTAATTTGATAACAAAGTGTACCTCTTTGTTTTGTAGTTGGTACCATTATCAGCTACAGGTATAGGAACTAGTATATTAGTCGGCGAATTAAGAGACAAGGTGATGCTGGGCCGTCACTTTACGAGAATCCCTCTAAATTGCCAAGTTATAATGGAAAACTGTGGCACCCGTATGCATGCCCTTGAGTGGAGTGAACACTATAAAGCTCCTAAAACAAAGCAACACACTACGTAAGATCTATCAAACATTGTATCGAATTAATTTATAGAAAGTTGTCATGATTGTGACAATGACAGATTGACTTGATAAGTAAATCACTTTCGAGTATTAAAAATTCTCAATAAAATATAACAAGTTATTGTTTAGGGACCTTGAAGTAGTAAAAGATTTAGGGCACGCGAATAATTAATTCAAACCAAAAAGTCTAACATTTAATTATTATAGAGGATTTTTCAATTTGGACCCTAAGAACTTCAAAATGGCTGCTGGAGAAAAGTTGGATTTAACAATAACAGGTTTATCTCACAAAGTGGCCACCGTGAAAGAAATGTGGTATTTGGTTGGAAGCGTAGAGGGCATAAACAAAAAGGAATTACTATTGGAGTGCCAAATCATAGCGGAATTTGTGGATCCAAAAATAGAGGTTTCTTCTAACGTATTGGAGTTTCAGTATGATTATGGTCCTTACAGTGAATTCTATAAATTAACAGGTTTGTAGGTTTATTGCTCCTAGTTATAGTGAATATCTGGAAAATCGGTGGAAAGCGAGGTGGACACGTGTCACTCAGGGTTGCGGGTATAAATCAATAAAGAGCTGCAAAGGAAAAATGATCACCTATGCAAATCATAACCATGCCAACCATTGCTTACACTTGATTTTCTATTATTAGTAATGTTCTGAGTAATGTAAAATTTTGGTCAAAGCTTAACGGAAATTAATCCATTATAAAGTATGTAATAATATTTAATTTTACATATGTATTAATAATCCTAACTGTAAATTAGAATACACGAACGAAAGAAAAGAGACCAATAGCTGTTCTGAGATTATAATTTCCAGATATTGTCACCATCAAAAATGTTTCAAAATTGCCCTTGGATTTTGAAATTAGCGTCAAACCGCCCTTCGCTCTTATTCAAAAGCAAGGCACTTACAAGGTATTACCACACGAAGAAAACTTGTGTGGGTGTATATGGTATAGAGAATCAGATTTAAATGTGCCAAATATTATTACCGAAAATGGACTCCAGCAATCTAAGATATTTATTGACTTTTTAACTCTTAAACCAGTGGACCCACTGCGAAATGAGCCACTACATTTCTTTCAAGATATAAATAAAATAAAATTAGCTTTTAATCTAACGCATGTGATTGAAGAACGCTTAGAGGACCAAGAAGTCATGAAAATACAGATTTTATTTGACACAACCAAACATCAAAATCTTAAATCTCGAGTATATTGTGATTTATTCAGAATAAAATTTAAAGGCCACAAGAACAAAGTAAAAATGTGCACATTACCATATTTAAACCATTATTTGAATAAAATAATAATTAACAGAAATCATATAATTTTAGGATGCAATCAAATTAATTGGAAAAATAAACTTTCCAAACATGTTTGTGTTATCGCCACGAGTTGATTTTCAATGTGTGCTCAATGGAAGCATTGAAAGTAAAACTATAAAAATTCAAAATGTGACACCTCTTCTAGTTTGTTACAGATTTAATTGGAAAAAGTTTGCAATCACTGATACAAAAATGGTAATAAGAATTTTAGTATTATACGTAGATATTTTTTAGTCAGTTATAAAATTTTCATTTGGTTTTCAGCCGGAAATTTCTAGACAAGATATAAGTAAAGGCAGTGCATATATGGTTTCTACCAATGAAACAGAGGCTAGCGGTAAATATCAACTATTATTAGAATTATAAAATTTATAAATTACTTTACTTTATCTAATACGTGCTATTAATTCAATTTATGGTACCCATAATTTTTTTTATTCGAAATAAAATCTGTATCAAATTTTGCCCTGTAACTTTTAAATACGTGTTGATACTTATGCAGACATGTATGAAATACTTGCTTGTCGAACTCCAGTTGGATCTGCAGTTGATAATCCAGAGCAAGAAACCACGGCCAGGGACGTTGCATCTCCTCCTTATGAACTTGACGAGATCAGCTCGACAAATAACGATGACGTCAAAGAGGATTTTAATTTTAAAAGGTTCAAAACTATGAGTAAAATAACTCCAATGATAGATGCGGATTTTGAATCAGAATTTGAATGGAGTTATAAGTTTTTTAAGAAAGATGTGCGATTCCACATTGGGGCGAATGACGTTTTACAGTTTTCACCACATCGCGGTCTATTAAAACCGAATGAAGTACAATACGTTCAAGTAATTTTCAGACCTAAGCTAAATATGAATATTCGCGCTATCTTGGAATGTGAAGTACTTGGTGGTCCTCCCGAAACCATCGTAGTGACGGGCCAAAGCTGTGATTTGATGTACAAATTAAACGCACGTAAAATTAATTTCAAAATAAGATCTTTCCATGAAAATGCAATAGAACAACTTATCATGACTAATATAGCACAGTTACCTTTTGAATATAAAACATATTTAAATGAACCTAAATTTGATAACGACTTGTATGGAACCATCTTAAACATCATACCAGATGAAAAAATTTTGGAACCGGAAGAAACCATTGATGTCAATATTGAAGTAAGACCAGGAGCAATGGGTTATTTTAACACGGAATTTATGTTAGAAATTGGACATTTGCCACTTATACCTATTGAAGTATTTGGGTGGGGAGTGATACCACAAGTATACATATCGTTACCAAGGCCAGAAATTTCGAAGGTAACGAGATCTCGACCGCAGATCAATCAATTCATTTTCAATTGTTTAACACCTAAGTCAATGTTTTTTTATACATTTAGCTTAACCCGGAACTGGGATATAAAGCAATACCTACATTGACAGAAGAATATTTAGAATCCATACATGAAATATTAATTCGAAGCACTTCAGAACACTTAAATTCACCGCTAACTGAGAAGTGCTTTGAAGATCCTATGTTTCAATCGGAATGGCATATTTGTTCATCTTGGGTAAAGGTTACGACATCCTTAAATATTTTTTCGGTTCATTGTTCTGTTAATGTTCAATTTTATTTCAATTATTTCTAGGATGCGTATCCATCCACGATGGATATTGAACTTGCTATTGAAAGGATGTTAGTTATCAATTACATACGTATGCGTCCAGACGTGTTAAATGTCTATTCTACTTCGTCCAAAATGATACCAATACCAGGCTTTCAGACAACGCCATACGTAATAGATTATGGAGTAGTTATTACTGGCAGCACAGTAAGTAGTACCTTTTTATAGTGGGGAAATCTTGCATAGATACCCACGGTCACGGGGAAAGGGCCGTGCCTCATGTCGGATTCCTACCGACTAAAAGCCCATTGTGTTACATCGAGCTGAACTAGTAAGAGGGTGCTTGTTGGAGTTCGTCCGTGACCCCTTCGGCAGCCCTACACGAGGCCAAGTGCAACAATAAGTAGTACCTAAAGTTACATTATCTTATTAAATGAACTTTTTAGGAATTATATAGTTATTTCAGCTACGCCCACGATCTGGTGCCCGAATACATTATTTTTCAATATGTTAAACTTTTTTTTTTCAACCGACTTCAAAAATAGATATTATTTGAAAGCTATTCTTCCATGTGGTGTCATTAAAATTTGGTCTAGTTTTGACACTCTTTGTTAAAAATTATTACTATTGTTAATATTTTAGGTGCAGTGCTGTGTTGACATAATTAATTACGGACCTATAATAACTAAACTCCATTTCGCCAAAGGAACTCGTATTCCACAGTGGCTTGGATTAAAATTATGCGGAAAACTGAATGCGGGCGAAACAGGAAAATTAGAAGCTACATTTGCCCCTACTTCAAACGATTTCACTGAATTAGAACAGAATGTTGAAACATCTTTCAATATCGACGTAAATTCTTTACTATCTTAAAAAAAAAACAATAATATCAAATTGTTAAGGTGCAGGCCTACCTTCTATTTATATTTCACATTATTTTATTTCTAGGTGCCGTATGGTGTGACTATTCCGATTCAAATTAAAGCATTGTGTGCGGTACCATATTTAGTTTCGAACGTAAAAACAATAGACTTTGGTACCATAAGATGTGGTGACAAAGTAATTTGCTCCATACCACTCAAAAATGTGTACGTCTTGTTATATTTACTTTTAGATACATATTTTTAAAATTAGTAATTTAAATGAGACATGAATGCAATTAATGTAAGTTTTCCTATTTTTTGTTGCAAATGAATAACAGTGGAAAACCTACTTGCATTTGGTACGTAAATTTAAAAGCGAAGAGTCCCGGACCCAATCCTATGACGGTCTTAGATAATTCTGGTAAATATGAACCGGACGAAGGTGGATGGTTGAGTTTGGCTTTCAAGCCTACAATGGAGGTATTGAAATTTTTCTAAAATTATTTAGATTCTTAACAGGCATAAATATATAATTATAATCGTTATATCTACAGTTACCGTACGAAGGAATTCTCATATTTAAATTCCATATGAATCCAAATAGAATGACTATTCCTGTAATAGGACAAGGGATCTTACCTCAAGTTCATATCATAGGACCAAACGTCAACTTCCCACCTACATTACCTTGGGCTGAAACTACAGATATATATTTTGGTTTAACAAATCCTTGTCCATTTCCAATCGAATTAATTATTGCTCATAGTGATGTGTGAGTATTTTTCTTCAACTGCGTGGAATGTAATGTTTTATCTCTTTAATACTGTAATTAAATACCAAAATTTTTAGCAAATGGAATAAGGAAGATGAAATTTATCAACTGCTATATAAATATTATAATAAACCTAATGAAATGTTAGTTTCGGCTATAAAACCAGGAGCGGGTATGCCTCAAGAAATATTGAATTTTTACTCTAAGTTTAAGGAACAAGTCAGGAGGTATTTTTTATATTTGCCGATTAACATTATTTTATTAACCTTTATCACATTATTAATTATTTTTCCTCACAGATGTATTGAAGAAGAAGGTCAGATGTCCAAAGCTTCAACTGCACGGCAATCTGCTTCTACTAAGTAAAAAATAATATCATTATTACTCTTGATTACATTAGAGAGTATATAATAAAATTGTCTATATTAATAAATATTTTTAACAGAAAAGCACAAAAGAGTCCTAAAACAGCTCCAAAAACATCAGCTGTGAAGGATGCGGCTGGTCCAAGAAAGGCAAGAACTGAAGCAGAAATTGTTAATGGTATTATGTAAAAAAAATATTTTCATAACCTTAGGTTTGAAGGTTTACTGTGGGAGTCGAGCAGGCTTTGGCACGAATTAAGCCAACTCGCACGGCGGAAGTACCATACCCTTACAGAAAAACCGACGTGAAATTCTAGCATATTGCTGTGTTTCGTACGGTGAGTAGGGTCAGAAGCCCATTTCCTTTTCCTTACCCTTCCCAGTCCGTACCTTCTTTCAAATCGTAAATCCTTTTCTTACCACTTCCTCCTTAAAAGCGGGCAATGCATTCGCAGAGGCATTACTCTGCGAATGTTTAGCCAGCTCAATTGCCCGTTTATGACATTAAAAAAAAAATTAAATAAATAATATTAATACAATTAAAATTGATTTAAGATATTATGAAATCTATGAAAGACAATGGTGTTGATCCACTTAAAGAGTGTCTTGATGTGTGTGATAGTGCATCGTCTGTTATTGATACCGACAAACACTCAAAAGGGATGCTCATATTCTTTCATGGTTCACCATGTGAAGGTTTGTATTCATTACTCATAGCCATAATTTTTCAAGGTTCCATTTATTATTAAAAAAGTATATTTTAGAAATCCATTGCCAAGAAATAGCATATTCAACTGGCAAAGCCCTGGGTCTACCTACTATTAATGCAGACGTATGTGTGGTTGAAGCATTGCGTGTAAGTCAATGCAGCGCCAAAACGGTGTTAATAACTGCTATAAATGAAATGTACGAACTGACACGAAAATGTAATAAAGAATCTGATGAAACAGGAATGGAATGTGAAGGTATAATTCTCAATAATTACCTATGTTTACAATTTAAATAACACCGATATTTTGAAACTTTTTGAATTTTAAATTTGCATGCATGTTGCTGTCAATGTTTGTTATATTAGCCCTATATTATGATTGTATTATAATCTGTTTTTATGTAAATAAACATTGCTGAACCAATTAAATAAAATTTACAAAAATGTATTAACTAACGCCGTTGTTGAAGTTTGTTTAGTACGTTTTAAATAAGTGTACTAACATGCAATATACTCCTATGTTTAATAGACAATATATTTGAAGAAACAGATGATGAATTTGATATTATATGGAAGAAAATTGAATTTTTGTCAAACAGTAAAAACGTAAACACCCCTCGTTCCAAAGCAAGTGATAAAAAGAAAAAAAGGTCTCCCACATCCTCTATAGCATCCCATACAGCGCTAGGAGCTATGGGTTCTACAACAATGTTCCATATGGTATATGTCATTTTGTTATTAATTTTACCTCCGCATATTATGTTTATCTACTGTATAATTATTTGTTTTAAAAGGATTTGACCCAAGAACTCCTCAACGATTACTTCAGTCAACCTAAATTTAGCCGTGGGTTCATCGTAGACACCTTAACAAGTATCGTTTTCAAAAACCCGTCACTAGTAATAACTACTCTCATAAAATGTAAAAGCAACATATGGAACATACATCTCGTATTGTGCCAAGCAGATTTTTCAAAGTGGGTTCAAAATTACGAAGAAACTCAAAGAGAACATGAAAATATAGATGAGTAAGCGTTTTCCAAATGTCTAATTAGTATATATTATTATAGTATATAATGCTTTTGCCGAAATCCAAGGCCTCTGGCAATGGGATTTGGATTATAATAGATTATAATAAAACGTTTGAGTATTAGTGAGATTATGATTATTTATTATGTCGGACTGCCACAGTTTAATCCACTATTGCAGTGGACCGACCGACTAAACTCCACCTTTTTTCGTCGAGCCGCTTTAATTGGAAAGCGTTAGTTAGTATTCGTCAACGATCCCCTAGGCGGAGTTTTATTTCCTCGCTCATTGTCTAAAATAACCTGTAGGTATTATTCGACGCCATATTATATGTAATATAATAAACTCTAAAATTTCGTTCGTTTTGCCATGTATGCTTTTATATTTTTAGAAATTTATCAAAAGTATACGATGAAACAGAAATAGCAGAGATTGTGGATTCTTTCGAAGAAATGGGAGATGATGAGTATGAAAATGCAAATCCTGAGCTTAAGTCCATTTATATTACCTACGGTTTAGAAGAAAGGAGAATGAAATATTTCGAAAAAAGAGGGTAAATTGTGCTCTTTCTAGGACACGGTCAATTTTTAAAATATTTAAATAAATCTTCTTTTGTAGATACCCCAATGATAGTCTTAAGCCCGAGAAAAGTGCGAAAGGTAAAAGTAATTAAAATGAATAATTAATTTTTAAAATAACAACTGTAACGTATAATTCAAATTAATCATTCAACAGATCGCAGTAAGTCATTGTTGGTTGTTGATAACGAATCAAAGAAAAAAATTAAAAAAGAAGATGCCAAAGGTACATTTCACTTATTACATTGAACATGAAATAGGGTTCTTTTAAACAATTTTATAATATAAAAAGTACATTATTTTCAATAATATTGGGTTTTTAGGAAAACCTACAAGTGAATACGTTTTAATGAGTACAAAATACAATGATTATTTGAAAAACACGTATGAGAATTTAATTAATTTAGCAAATAATTGGATATTAGAAGAATGTGACGTAGGCTTTCCCATAGTTGGCTTTAATGGACAGGTTGTAGGTTCAACTCATAAGAAAGTTAAGAAAAAGTCGGAGATGCAAATACAGGTATTTTATCTGCCTTTAGAACAAAAACTTGTGCAGTCTTTATAATTAATTACACATTATGTTAAACTTATTTTATAGGCGTCCGATGTCGATATCACTGATAGAGGATTTCCATTAACGCTAGTTATGTGCCCATGTTTGCGCTACAAGAGAGCAATTGTAAATATGTTTTTACGTTCAGAACTTGTTCGAGAAGCTCTTCAAGAAGAAGAAGTATCTGACATACTCAAATGTCCCGTAAATATCAAAGAGTTTACAGTTTTATTGCCGAAAACATTCCCATTGATTCTGAATGAAGAACCACTGCAATGGCGTTACTTGGAGGAAGCACCGGTATATTTTTAATATTCGGCATAATTGGTGATCTATTCTTTTTGTAACAAAAAACGCTATTAAAGCTTTTAATTTTAAGATTAAAAAATGCGAATGCAATCCTCTTACTGATTTAAATTTACTGGATGATACAACCCAAGAGAATGTTCTTCATATACTCTCAAAATGGCACTGCACGTGTGGTAAAAAGGTAAATTTAAGAATATAATCATAAAATTTAGATATGAATCAAATCTCAAAAATGAACCATTTCGTAGGTTACATCTTCACAAACATCCACAAGTGAAATTCCATCCATGTCTGTTGAGAAAATAATATCGGAAGAAAACCCTGAGTACTTATATCCCTTACCACTACGTAGTGTGAAATCCACAAAAGGTGTTTTTGTATTGTTTTGTGCTTATTATTGTTTCACGTAACTGCATTTTTAATTTAGTTCTGTAACCAATAAAAATTTACGAGACAATGTAGAAAACTAATTATGATTTTGTTGGATACTTAAACTGTAACGTTTTTTTCTCTCTTCATCTGGAATTAATATTTTGTACGTGGTTATATAGATCATGACGATAGAATAATACTGCAACCTGGAGATCTAGTGAGATGTAAATATTCATTTAGTCCGCAAGTGGAGGGTAATTACAATGTGAAACGATTTGTTGAAGTTAGCGGTTGGCCAGAATCTCGAGTCGACATTAATATTTCTGGAATTTGTGATTTGCCACGGTAACTCATTTTATGCCTTAAACATTATGAAATGTCTTTTGCCTCTTAAGAGGAATTTAGCCAGGTCCCTGTTGTTAACAGTTTAGGGCGAGAATTATACTGTACACGCGGTTTTCCTTCCATACGCACGTTATTTAAGAACTGCTTTAAAAAATGTTTACTTGTACCGATTTTCATTATATGCATGTTTATAATATTAAGTACTCTCATTTGTTTAACTCCCCTGAGAAATGTTACCATGTACATAAATCACCTAGTTTATTTTATCATTGAATCAGAATAAAACGCAACGCAATATTTAACATTCAATATTTTCGTTTTGTTTTATTTACTCCAGATTGGATAGCCGACCCAAAAAAATGTTTGAAAATTTCGTTCGAAGAATTGTGGAAGACAAAGTTTACAAAGTAACTTACATAGACGAGCATAAGTTATTTGAATTTGGACCTATTTTCATTGGAAGTAACCGGTAACATTTTTTTTTTTTTTT
>NC_052102.1:3691345-3719108 GCF_012273895.1 Zerene cesonia | reverse complement strand
GGGGGCCCTCCGGCGCACTTTTATAGAGGTTTCCCTCGCAGCCCCCACCTCACCACCAGAGGTGGCGGCCCTCGGTCCTCAAAATGTAGATCTTTAACAATCCAATTGTAAATAGTACTAATAACTAGTAATATTCATTCGTTTGCATAATTTTGACTATACATAGTTTATTGATTAATTTTTTAAGGATATATGAAGAACACTATTCAATTGATTTAAGAAATTCTTCATTAATAACAGCTGATGTTGCCATAGAATTTTTGGAAGACACCTCAGTTTTTCAAATTGACAAAACATTTATACGATTGGAAGTGAGTAATAATATTTTTTTACTATCAGACATTTATGATTATTCGCCAACGAAATACTTTATGAATTTCCATTATCTAGTCTTAAATCAAAGGATGTTTTTTAGCCTGGTTGTCGAGGAAAAGTAACTGTCTTCGCAGCGCCAGCGGATCTTGGAGTTCATACGAGTGTATTACTATTTTGTGTAAAGGATAATCCGGAGATAGTTTCAATAAAAATAACTTGCAGTGGTGTCGTACCTGTTGTAGAAATTCTACCGCTGACTAAGACTATTGGTTTGAAGTTTTCCTTCACAGATTACTCATTTGCATCTATTATGGATGTAACAAATAATTTTACAATATTTCTATGATTCGAGGTTTTTCGTGAAAAAATATGATATACAATATTTCATTTTAACTTAAAATTGGCTTATTTTTCTTGTTTCATTATGTACGTCAACATTTAACAAAATATAATAAATTGTCGTATCTTTTTCAGAATACGGTCGACATTTACTATATAGAAGAGAAGATGATCGTTTTATTGTTAAAAATGACTCAATATTACCAATTATGTGGCAAATTCGTAACCCTCAGGATTTTATCGAAGATTTTATAATAGCACAGACATCTGGAATAGTTCAGCGCCAAGATAATCAAGTTGTGCCTGTCACCTATATCGCCTGTAGAGTTGGGGTCACAGCTCATAAAGCACTAACGATTGATGTACTTGAAAATATGATTTATTTGTCTTTCTAATATAATAAACCAATGGCACCGAAATAAGCTAATATAAACACAATTATTCCACAGATATACGATGCTGAAGGGAGAGGAAACCCAATGATTGTGGATGTTCTTTATTTATCAGCAGAATGTTACGATGTTATGGTTGAGTGTGCATACGAAAATCCGAGTGAAAATTTCTTAAATTATGGCAATGTTAAAGTGAATTCCACCGTTTACCAAGAAATGTACCTCTTAAATAGAGGCAAATATAATATTTTTTACAAGTGAGTCATTGCAGAAATAGTAGATGGCGGGATGCGTAAAAATTTATTAGTTTCGATGAACATTTGGCAAGATTTATATAATTTTTTTTGTAACTTTCTAGGTTAAAAAAGGTCAAAAACTTTCCTCAGCCTTCCTTATTAAAGTCCTTTGAGGCAGTCCCAGACTATGGAGTTATACCACCAACTTTGAAACTAGTTACTATAGAATTTGAATGTACACCTACAACCTCGATGAATTTAATAAATGTCCCAGCATATACGTGTTCATTGTTAGATGGCAGTAAAAATCAAGTGGTTGTCGCAAAATTTCCAGTTTGTGTTACTATAGCCTCGTTTTATAATACGTTAGTAATTGGCGATACCTCCCTATACTCAAATATTTACTTTTATTAAATAATATATTATTCGAATTATTTGACAATTTATTACCTTCAGATTTACGCTCTTTCCACTGGGAGAGCTGAATTTTCATATCATACCGGTTGGCAGTGGTGTAATGCGAGATGTAATTTTAAACAATACCAGTAAATGTCCCATAACATACGAAATTATACTGCCGCCTGAATATCAACCTGATCCTGATGCACCTCAACCTACGGCAAAACTAAAAGACAACAAGTATGTCAAATTAATTACTCGTAATTTATAATAACCGTTATCTATACTGATTTTATTTTTGTTTTGTTTAGAATTAAAAATCCACCCCTAAAATGTGGAAATTTCTTCATTATGAATGACGATAATTTACTCGCTCCGGGAACGAGTCGGACACTTCAAATACAATTTATGGCGACAGCGGCTAAAACATTTGAGGAGACAATCAAGTTTATTATAAGTGACACCTGTCCAGCCGAAGCGTGCGGTGTACCGCTTAAATTAGTTGGAACCGGTGCGATGCCAACGTTAGACTTTTGGAATATAGAAACAACATTCCGAGAACATTTAATTGTGAAAAATCTTTCTGAATATAAAGTTCCAGAGGTCAGTTCTTAATGTTAAATCAAGATTAGCATGTGGATATTATTGAGTATATTATAATAACATTATATCTTATGGTTGACTATTTCAGTCCTCGCCACATTGCGTTTTCGTGGAAGATTCAGTGACATTACATTTTTATTGCGTTAATGTCAATACAAGTTATACGGCAACAATAGATTTGTACAATAGTGGCTTAGTAGCTTCTGTTCTTAGTATGAAACTACATTATCAGTCAAACTCGAACCCTGATATCTTCTCTTTGGATAAATATGAGACTCACATCGAGCCATTATTACATAAAAATCTAGGAATTATATTTAGCCCAAAAACTCTTATAGTAAGTTAAAAATTAGTACATACTTGTATAAATACTCCCATATCACCAAGGACTAACAGTAACAACGATTTTTAGGAGTACAGATCTGTACTGGAAATTAAATTAAAACTGCTCGATAATCAGGAACAATCTTTTAGAGTATGTTTAATTGGTGAAGGAGTCATTCCAAGAATTCGCCTTGTTACCCCTCAATTACGACACCATAGAATCGCATTGTTGCAATTCCCAGTGACATGTTTAGGATCTATCAGTAACCAACAAATACGCTTCAGAAATATAAGTTCGGTCAAAACCGAAGTAATTGCAGAAGTATTGTGTCCACTCAAAGAAGAACGACCCGTATTTTGGATAACCACGAGTCATGGAAGTGAACGCATGATTTTGCAAGGCAACAATGGTAACTTTAATACGTTTTTCATAAATATTTTATAATTTCATATAGAATGTAAGTGTAATTATTTTGTTTTATTTAAGATTATATTAATGATAGTATGCGACTCATCTTGCGTCCAAAAGAGTTAGCTACATTAAATGTACATTATAATCCAATACGAAGAGGCAGAATTTCCTGCGATGTCAAACTAACAATATTTGAAAATCCTTATGAGTTTTTCGTCGTTAGTATTTGTATATAAACATCACAATATGTTATTTTGTTTTAAATTTGATACAAATAAATATAAAAATATACAATTTGGCTGAAGGTATTGTGTGAAGCTGAAGCATTTATGGAAGATGTTATATTATTGGGTCTAGAGATGCTATCAATGGATCTTGATTTGGATGCTTATAAATCAGCAGAAGGGTAATTTTTTCAAATGTTCTCTATTCTAAAAAAATGAGAGGAATTATGGTAACAATTGAATATGTATATTGATTATAATATCAAATAAATTCTAACCTTGTTTCATATAATTCTAATAAACGTTTATATAATATCCTTTTTTCCCGTGAAGCACTATTTCCACGGCTTCAACGTTAGATAGCAGAAAGAAAAGTAAAAGTGCAGCACCGTTTGAAAAAAGAAAATCTAAAATAGATACAAAGAAAAGTAAGAGAATGTCGCAAGCATCGGTTAAACATAGTGACACTACCAGCAGTATGGAACATTATGTACAAAAATATGTTCTGGAATTTGGTAAATACCTAATTATATTAATAAATAACATTTTAATACCCCGTATCTTAAGCAGCAAAGTTAAAAACCTGAAATAACACAACTAATTCAAGGGCCATGACGTATTCCAGGTGGTTGCGAACTTTGCGCTATCCAAAAAAGGGCTATCATAATGGTTAACAATTCTGAAAAAATGTATAGGTTTAGTTGGGAAGAAGTAGAACCTATAGTTGTTAGACCATCTATTGGTTATATTTTACCTGGTGAAGAAAAAGATTTGGAAATAATGTTCTTTTCTCAGAAACCCGTTTCAATCAGAAAGGTAAAATCTGATATTACTTATTGTTATGGGCTCCATTAATTTAATATTTTCATAAAATTTACTTATAGGAGTTCCTAAACCTAACCTTAATGGCTGTTGATGACGCTCTGACCGCTGACATACGAGGTATAGCTTGGGACAATCGACAGACCGTTACCATATTTGACCATAATGAGTATGTCATTTCCAATAAATATAAAAATTTAAGTTAGTTTCTATTGGAATAAAAGCAAATTGTGAAATTTATAGAGACATTTGTGTTAATGAGAGATATGAAGAAATAATCACGGAACAGTCCCACGTTGCACCTGAAAATGTACTAGATGTTTTAAATATGATCGTTGTTTATTCTGCTTTAACTGAATATACAAAGTATACTTGTGATTTAGGAGAAGACATTAATTTGGAGGATACCTTTATTTATCAAGTTAGTTAATTTGCGAAAGTTAATTTAATTAAATTAAATTTTTCACATTTCTTATAATGATATTTCCATTTGCAGATAAGAAACTTCAATTTCAAAGTAAAAAATGTTGGAAAGGTTCCAATGAAAGTTATTTGGAATTTTGTCATTGATGATGAATTTCCAACTAGAATAGATAAGCCTCCAATAAAGGTTGGTTGTTATTTGTATTATTGATTTAAATTTTATATATAAAACGATCTCCACCAGCGGCCCCCCAGGTCAAAAGAAGTTCTTTTTGTAATGAGATATTTCAATAATCTCTAAGCTACCAATTATTTGCAAAGTCCAGACACATAGACGTGAATTAAAAACAAACAACTAAAAGATTTTAAGTTTTATTGAGACTGACAACAACAAGAATAGTATATAGTTGCATTTTTGCCAGACTTCATTGACCCAATGTACCCCACATTATAGTTGTTTCCATGAGAAGTAAAGAAAAAATGATAAAATCTATTATTATTGCGGGTTTTATATCATTTTTTGCCGGACCGTTTGAGAAATAGAAGCGTACATAAACCGCCTTAAAAAAATTTATACGCTAAATTATTTGATTTTTATTGTCTTGTGTATGTTTTGCTTGCTTTTGGACGCGAGTAGGTACATTAATTACAAGTGATAATTAGATACAATTAATATAAATTATACGATAACCACATTTACTGTACCAGAAGGCGATGGAAACTGTTGAAGAAGAAGATGCGAACAATGTCGGTGGTGATTCAATTAATCGTGAATCTATTGAGAATAAAAATGATGGTAAATATGATTGATTGTACAATATTCTAAGACATTTGATTTTATGACATTATTCAAGGTTCCTACATCGCTGAGATTTATTTTGTTTTAGGTCCAAGTAAAGTGACACTGTTTAGTGAAAAAAGTAGCAGAGAAAGTGTCGATACTTGGTTTGAAGTAGACTTACCGTTTATGATAGAGCCAACAAAAGAATGCTTAAAACCCAACGAAAGTTGCACTTTTCAAGTTACGTTTGCGCCTCTTGATGCATTTATGTATAGAGTTAGACTAAAAAGTGTAATAGGTAACTTTTTGTATTCTCGTATATTTGTATTATGTATAAAAATTATATAATATGGTAACTTCAATAAAAGCTATATTTTCAGATAATTTGGATCCATACGATATGAACATATCATGCAAAATAACAGCTAAATCTTTAATTCCTTACGTACATTTAGATATAGAAGAAAGCGATTATTTGACATCAGGGAGAAGAAAAGTTTCCGGTGTAGCATTACCAAAACACATCACTGTATTAGAATTTAATGTGCTCGGCTCTGGGTGTTATAAGAAGTATGTTTTACGAAAATAATATACATGCATTTAAAAACGTACTCCAGTATTCATATTTCATATGATCTACAGTTGTGTGAACTTAAACTCATTTTTATAAACATACAGTTTAGCACATATACTATTACAAAGGTCTATGATAGTCATTTTTTAAACTACCACAGTGAAAGAGTGATAATACTTGAATGACATAGATATTCCATTCCTTGTTTACTCTTTAATAAGCTCCTTTGAAAATCTACTATATAAAAATAAGGCGCTTTTTCCTTCCTGACGCTGTAACTCCAGAACGCACGAACCGATTTCCACGGTTTTGCATTCGTTGGAAAGGTCTTGGGCGTCGTGAGGTTTATAGCAAAGAAAATTCCGGAAAAATTTCAACAGAAAAGCGGGAAAAACGAAGCCATCTGGTGGCGAAACGGAGTTCGCCGAGTTTGCTAGTTATTTAATAATTAGGCATTCACTTGATCTACATTCTTATTATTTAAATACATTAAATATTTTCATTAAATTATTTTAAAGGATCTTTAATGTTATCAATCCTACGAGCGAGGCATATGAATTTATATTTGAAATGGTGATGTCGGACAAACCTGAACTTATACCAGTACATTGTAACATGCTAAAAGGTTACGTAGAAGGTGGAACTTCAACAGAAGTTGAATTTACATTTTCACCGACCGCACCAGGGGTATGAGTTACATTTCATTTACCTAAATAACTTTAAAGATTCGCTCTACTATCTGATAATTAATCAAACTGGTATTATATTTTTTGCTTAGGTTTATGAATCTCAATGGAAGTTTATAATTCCTGTATATTCGATAATAATGAATCTGCTTGTGGTGGGCATCGTACGAGAGCCGGATATTTCCTTCGTTCCAACAATACTCTTGATACGTAATTCGTTAGTAGGATTCACTACGGAAAATATCGTTATATTAAAGAACAATGAAAGCGAAGCATTGAACTTTGAATTTAAAGGAAACTCTCTCTGCAATGAATCTGGCAAGACACCGGTCATAGTAGAGCCAGAAAAGGGAGTATTAAAAGCGCAATCTGAAACAGAAATAAAGTTCGTATATTAAAATTAATTACTTTATTTCATTAATGATGCATAAAAAGGACGTCTCCTGTGTGTTACTTTTATATGATATTAACATTATATTTTCCCACAGAATTATTTACACACCAATACAAGATGGACCGCTTTCGTTTAAAATTTTCTGTAGCATACAATACTTGACCAAGCTACTAACGTTGTGTGTGAATGCCCTAAGTCATTCGATTAAACCTAAAATAACTTATTATTTAATTGGCAATGACCACATTCTGAGCAGTGACGCACTTACAAATATCCATCTTGACCAGGTCAGACTTTATATTTTAAAAACTTTTTTGCTTTCTTTGACACCTTGAATTGATATTTTAGTTAGATTAGGTTAGGTACATATAAAAAGACAAGTCCTCTTAAGTTTATATCATATTATGGCAAACAAGAATAGCAAAAAAGCAATTAAGCAGGAGGTAAAACGATGAATTGAATGATTTTCAATGAATTATTTTTCAAATTCCTTAGACAGCGTCAACATACCAAAGAACAATTCCATTTTCAATTAAGAACGACGGCTCAGCAACGTTTTATTTCGAGTGGTATTACAACTGCAGTTCGGTGAAGAAGTATCTACAAGTTAGCGTAGAGCCCAACAGCGGACACGTTAGCCCTGGCAATACAGTAGAATGTACCGTCTACTTTACGCTAAAACAAGTTCCTGTACAAGCGTTTCCAATGACCTTATCGGTACGTCATTACTACTTATTTATTTTTATTTAAAAAACAAACATTTCATTTTTTTTTTGGAATAACATATACTGACCATATTTTTAAACTCCCCTGTTAAGTTTAGAAATCTGAATTGAGTATTTCCCAGAGGAAATATCAAAATATTTTTTACAGGTTTCTGATGGTCCTGAATATAACATTTATCTTCACGCTGAAATAGAAAAGCCCTTGTACCACTTTTCTTGCATGGAATATGATTTTGGAAAATGTATAGTTAACGCTCCGGATACCACGTACAAGAAAAACATCGCCTTTGAAAATGACGATAAAGAGCAAATAACGTAAAAAATAATCATTACATTGGTTTTAATTCCATCTTAAAATTAAAAATATATTTTTATGACCTTTCTTAGAATATTATTTCTAGTGTGATATTTAGTTATTTACTTTTTAATAATTTATTTTTCTAGCTTGGACCTTAACTTTTCAAGCATCCCAGAATTATTTGTTTACTATCGAAATGAAGCAATTGTAGAGGCCGGTCAAAGAATGAAAATCTCAATATACTTTAGACCTAAACAAGTCAAGCAATACGAGTTTAAATTACATTTCTGGGTGAATTCGTTGTGTGAAGAAATTGTAACAATTAAAGGAGAAGGTTTATTAATCTATTTTGTTTCATAATTATAATTGAGTTCATATTAAAAACACCATTAAAATATATATGTAATTTGCTTCTTTCTAGGTGTCCCTCTTCTATTCGATTTGTACGAAGGCTGTCAAAAGAGTTTCGATCTAGGTCCTGTGAAAGTAGGAGAAAAAATAGTGCGTCAAATCGAAGTCATGAATCACAGTAAAGTCCCGATAGAGGCTAGCTTCATTTTCCGAGACACATACGGTATTCTTGACGATGGAACAAAATCTGAGGGAACCAGTGTCTGCCTGAGTCCCAGTGCAGCCAATACGCAAATTTCAGCTGATGCAGGTCCCTCTAGGTAAGTAACAAATCTTAACGGATACATAAATAAATCCGCAAATATAAATTTAAAAAAAAAATTACCACTTATTAGAAATGAAATGCTACAACAATACAAGGATAATAAAATTCAAGAGCAAATTGCAATGGACATACAAAATGCACTCTCGTCGTTAAAGGTTATACCAAACAAATGCGTCATAAAACCGTACAGGAAGGTGCCTCTGAAAATTCAGTTCAAACCGATAGGAATGATCAGTAAGCTGAACGTACAGGTAATCACCAAGACTTTATTAAAAATATAAAAACGTATATTCTAAAGGTATTAAACAAACGGTCTTGGTTGTAAATGTGATGATTACTTTTTTTAATGTCCATAGTCCGATAATTTTACAGTAGTAATGTAGTATATAACAAATTGAATAGATACAACGCCAGCCGTCCGCCCCGGCTTCGCTTATAACATGTTATAAATATTGCCTTCGCCTGTAGCAGCAGTTTATTTAATTACTAGCTGCGCCCAGCGGTTTCACCCCCGTCAAGTCCGTATCCCGTAGGAATATCGCGATAAAAAAAATATAAGTTAAGTAGGATTAGCAAAGACTTGTAGTTAATGCGAGTTTTGAGGCTCATTTATTTAATCTTTCTTTGTCGTCGTTATCGTTACGCATAATATTGCGGTTTTCAATTAGACTTAAGTAACAAGATAACATTTTTAGTTGAACATGAAAGTATTCCAATTTGAGAGACCTCTAGTCCGTCTTAGCGGCAGTGCCACCGGAATGAGTTTGTGCTTTAGCCAAAATTCGTTGCAATTCGGCCGAGTTCGCAAGCGAGGTTGCAAGATTCTTAAAGTCATGTTGTTAAATAAAGGAGACTTTGGTGCGAGGTAATTTTTTGTATTTGTCTTATTACTTATTTTTACCTTAGGTTTGATTAAAATTTATCGTTAATACACTTTGTAAAAAAAACTAGATTTTGGTGGCAGCCATTGAAATCAGACGAATTCCAAATATCTCCTATGCAAGGTAACATTGCGGCGCGCACAAATGTTACCTTTACAATAACGTTCAGACCTGCTGAACATAATCCCTTTATTAAAGTTTGGGTAAGATTATTCTTATATATACGTACAACAACTAATTATACAGCAATAAGAAGTGCAGAAAATTAAAACATGTATAAAAATAGATTTTGATGTAAACTTTTTTGTACCCTGGTTATAAGTTAATAAATTTGTTATTCTGAAAGATCAAATAAATTGGTATAATTTATATAATTCATGAAATATATCAACCTACCCGTTTTGGTAAATTATTCATTATATAGGTATTCATTGGACATCAACTTAATTACGGTTTGCGGTAGTTAGGGTTATATATTACAATTTACTAAGTAGACAAGGATTTATTATTAATTATAAGACGTGCTATTATCGAGCAATTACAACTAATATTAAACAACTGATACTAACAATTCATATTAAATTATGCACATGTATCTCGACAGGCTAGTTTAAATATTGAAAATTACCCTCCGCTAGAATTAGCTCTTTACGCCACTTGTGTAGACATTGGAAATGTCCAGAATAAAACTCTATATTTAGAATGTCCAGTAAGAGAAGTGCAAACAGGATATATAGTGGTCACTAACCCGTAAGTATTGTTGTACCTATATTTTATTCAATCTCTATTATTTCACAAAATTTATTTTTTTCGTGTATTAGCTGTGAAAATCGTTTATTCCATATTAGCAATTTAGTTGTCCACATTTAATTTTTTATTCTAGGTCGGACGATCTGTGGCTAGTGTTATCTGAAGGATCAGGAGGACCATTCGAGACACTAAAAGAGTTTAACGTGGAACCAAACTCCACATTCGACATACCCGTCCACTTTAAACCCAAAACAATTGGAAAGCATGAGGTTAATGCTATAAGCCATCAAATTAATAGATCTGTAAATAAATAAATTTAACACTGATACAGTATCATAATAACAGGCACAAATATTATATTCCCCATTGGGAGAGAGCGCACTTTTCGTCCAGATGGTTGGAGCAGCAACACATCCTAACCCCAACGGTACTATAAACATAAGTGTTGCCGCCAAAGACTTCCATACTGAGGAGCTGTTCGTTTACAATATTACAGAGGTATATTCGATATTATTTTTTGCTCCCTAATGAGTTTGTAGCAAAACTATCTTATCCTCATTTTAAACAGGTTCTTATGACGTTCGCTTTTAAACAAAAGTCCTATTATCAATACATTTCAAACTACATATTTGTTAGTTCCCAGAATCATACTTGGTATCAACAGAAATTGTTAAGATCATACCAGAAAAATTCGAAGGATACTACGAAATACACCACCCTGACACTGTAAAAGTTTGGGGTGAAGCTGCTGCAACGTGTCGTTGGACGTTTGTTTGTTACGAAGAATGTGAAATACAAGCTAAAGTAAATCTATCTCATATTACAAGACTTAATATTGCGAAATTAATATTTGCTATGATTATAATTGTTAACATTCTCAAGGTTTTATTCGTCAACGAAGATACTCGTGAATATCAATTTTACAATATAGTAGTGACTGTGACTCCGAGTAAGATTGTGGATACACTGACATTTACATCTCGCGCTCGCGAGTCTGTTCAAAGGGAGCTGGTTATTAAGAACCCCCTGTCTTCAGATGCTGAATTTCATATACTATCTGATAAAGTAGAATGCGCCAATAAAATAATGGTTAACAGGAAATCTGAGGTATCTAGGAATATATAAATTAATTAAGATTAGACAAATTGAGATTACCTTTTCATATTTCTTCTCTTAATTGCACTTTAAAGTTGTTTAGATCTTTGTTCTATTTTATTCAGGCCATTCTTGTGATGACCTATTCCCCACTTGTCGTCGGAAAGACAGAGGAATTTTTAGAAGTCAGTAATCACTTGGTTGGTTCCTACATTTACGGCATAGTTCTGACATGTCTACCAGCTAAGGAGAAAAATCTTGAATTTTCTACCCCTTTAGGTACTTCGATACCATTGCGTCTCAGAGTGCAAAATAAAACTGATGTCAGAACAGATTTTATTGCTACAGTGAGTGTGTATTTTAATTCATTACATTGCTTCATTGCAACATTGAATGAAATCAAGAAAAAATTAATACATAGTTGATGCGGTTCATGAAAAACTCCGTATAAAAACCAAATATTGGGTTTTATTTATTGAACTTGGCCTCAGTTGCTTACTTTTTTATTGAACCACAAAAGATTGACGTTTTTTGTCAATATGATGCAATCTTTTACAAAGAAAGAATTTGGAGGAAATTGCAAAATAGGAATTAGACCGCCAATTTTAACAATTTATATGCATTCTTAGATAGTTTTATTGTACTATCATATACTCTACAAATATATTTGTAGAGCTGTTTTTTATTACAATCCCAGTTTAAGGTTAGCTTAAAATTCCCAAAAATTTGTTTGCGTATCGTGGGTCAATGCCCAATAAGCTTTGTAGTTAACTTTCAAAGTAAACGTGAAAGTATAGTAGACGTCTCTGAAATACCTAACGTAGATTCTGTACAAACATAATTAAATAAATATACACAACAGGTATCACATCCCTCAATAATAACTGATGCTGAATATTCGCTAGGCCCGTTTGAAAAGGGCAAATTCCAAGCTAAGTTTGAACCTACTGAGCTTGGAGTGCAGCACTGCAGGGTATCTTTTGATTCTCCCGTTGCTGGTGAATTTGTGTAAGTAACGATTTGGTAATTCTTATGGACTTGACATATTAATTATTATTATATCTATATATAATATATATAGCATAATATATATATAGTAATCCGAACCAAAAAAAGAATTCTTCTCGATCGATTCTACTCTATTCTAGAGTAATTTAACTACAGTCATTGATTATTACATCTACAGGTTTAAAATAAAAGGAAACGCTACTGAACCAAAGCCTCAGGGGCCCTATGAAATTAGAGCTGGCTCATACACGACAATCACATTCAAAAATGTATTCGAAGATACACGAATGTTTAAAATATTTGTTGATAAAGATGAGTTCTATGTGAAAACAACATATGAACCGCTAAAACCTAAAAAGGTAAACGTTTGAAATAATTTTATGAATACAATAAAATAATTGACAACGATCAAATTAAATCGAATAGTTTCTGAGCTAGAGGAATTTTTCTGCTATACAGTACTTTAATAGATATAAGGATTTTATCTAAGAATAATAACACCTACAAACAAGTAGGCGCAAAAATAGTCGCATCAGTTGTCAAGCTTCCACACATTAGAGTTTTATGTGTGCGTATCTGTGAACGTAAGCTCATAATATTCACACATATAAGAATCTGTTGTTGCCTAACTTTAACCAAAGTTCGTGTGACGACTATAGAGTTATCGATTTAGGCATTATTGTAAGCATATTGAAATTTACTACAAAAACAATACAAGCAGTACTACAACAAAACTATGATCATCCAGTAAATTATATGCTTTGATGATAAAATTTATTACAATTTCTTTAATATTTTCGATAGGATATTAAGATCCCAGTTTATGTAAATGAAAATACAGTAGACTGGGCGTCGAGGGAACATCCGACAGGATGTCTCACCATTGAGACATACGAACCATCGGAGCCTAAAGTCCAATGGACTTATTTTCTACAAGGGCTGCCATAACTACATATTTAATTTTTGTGTGTAATTTTCTTAAATATATTTTGTTATAGTATTTAAAGCTGTGTTTTTATTTGAGAACGGTATTGAATTTAGAATATATAAAGAGATAAATTTAAATTCATACTGTGTAAGTAATTATGGGATTCATTCAAACATTAATTGATAATAAAAGACTTGGTTCGGTAGGAGAATATTTATTACCAATCCTTCACACTAAAGTCTTGTACAACATCATCTTTATCTGGAATATTATCTTCCGACACTGATTTCTCCTTACCCACTGTCTGCATTTTATTTTTCTTGACTTTCTTTTTGACTTTCCTTACTTTTGGCTTTTCATTGTCTTCCTCAAGTTTAAAATTATCCGTCTCATCTTCACTATCAGATGGGAATAATACAAGTGGCCCTTTCTTTTCTATTTTAGTTGGTTTATCTTCAGTTTCAGCTATTTTAGGTCTCTTTATCATAGGAAGTTCACCCGCCAATTCATCATTTTTAGTTATCTTCTTACGTTTTTGAATTCTGTTAATTTTACTCCAGTTATCATAGAATGCCACTAGAGGTGTACCCTTTGCTTTAATACTAGCTTCCCATGCTGCAATCATTTTATTTTCATGAAGAGAAAAACTGATTTTCGCTCTTTCTTTCTCAATAAACTTTGAGTTTTCTTCAATTTTTTCCAATAACTGCCTTATTTTCTTGGTATAGTTTGCCACTGAACATGTTTTTAGGAATTGTTTCATCTGAAAATAACACAATTATGTATATACTAAGCATATGTCACAAGAACTATTTAAACTCTTGCTCCATGGCACTTTACTATATTAAATTTGGATAATTTTTTAAATAATTTTTTTTAAATAAATTTAGATATTTTTTTTTATTTTTTATAAAATATTACTCACCTGTAATACAGCCAATAATGACATGTCTGGAAATGAAATACTATGTGATTGGCTAGCCGTGTACTCTAAAAGAAGAGCATAAACCCTGTCGATAACTGAATCCTTGAATCCATTCTCTGCTAACTGAGATTTTGCTAACCTTAATATACATGAGAAATCCAAGGGTTTCATTGACACTTTTTTGTGTTTCTTATTAAAATCATATGATGATAAAACCTAAAAAAAAACAAATAAGTTTCTATTTGAAAAATTTTCAAATAAGTTCATATTAAATTGACTTTAAAACATTGATACTTGTCTCACCTCAACTAGGTAGGGCAGCACTGGTATAAATGTGTTTGTTTCTCTGGACAAATTAATAAGAATCTCAACACAATGGAATCTCAAAGGATAGTATTGATGTGTTGGCACCAATTTTATAGTGTTGGTTATGACCATTACTAAAGGATAGAGTAATGCTTGTAATTGTGGTTTGTTTGAAGTTGACGAAATCAAATCTGCCCATAGATGCAATGAGTTGACAAATTGCCAATTATACACAGCCTGTCGATTTTCAACTTTCTGTACAACAATAGCATTTCTGAGATGAATAGCCAATTGCCGTATGTATAGGAAAACATGTTGATAAGAAACATTTAAATCCAAAGCAAACATTTCCACTAAAGATCTCCTCATAAAGTTTATCCCTGGCCATGTTGAAGGGCTCACAAACTTACAGTTCTTTACGTATGTCATATACATAGCCTTTAGGACTAAATGGAGTAACTCTGTTTGTTGGTTTCTCGTGATTCTTAAAATGCTCAAAAATGCCAGCACTCTGACAGTTTCTTCTCCAGTTGACCACAATGAAAGAAGCTTTTTGAGTGCTAACTTTGATATTCTTGTGAAACATGCAATATAAATTGACATTTGATGCAAATGTTTTAAAAGTACTGTAAGTATATTTTCTGAGGTAACACCTCCAAGTAATTTTAACAAATCTTTTAGATATGAAACCAAGTAACCCTTTAGTTTAGTGAAATGTTTACTCTTTTGTGGATCCTTGTCAGACTTCTCCATTCCCAAGTGATTCTTAAGTGCAGGAGGTAAATATAAAACACACATCTGAATTACTGCATTGAATACAGAAGATCCTGAAAATGATAATTACAAATAATTTAAGACTCAAATTATTAAAAACAAATAGAAATTAAAATGTCTTTGGGGAAGTAATCATCGCTTTTTAAGAATGGCAAGCACAAATACATAAAATAATAAATGAAAATTACCTTCCACTTTGTATTCTCCTGTGGAATCGCCATCATCACTAGTAGCCCTTACCATTGCGGCATTAAATACTTTGATAACAGTAATTAATGTACTGCGTTTAACAGTCCCTCCAGCTTGCAGCTTAGATTGCCAATGTGCAACCATTTTTAAGGTAACTTTTCCACTTACATGTTTTACACCCTCATCCTATAATAAATTATAATAAGTTACACTCAAGCAAATCTAATTTAGTAAATACAACATCATAGTAGGTGGCAGTACTTCACAAATTTATAAATTTTTTATACCCTTGACATTATTATAATTAACATATCAGTTTCAAATCTAAATCTGATATATAAAAATCAATTGCTGTTTGTTAGTCTCGCTCAAACTCGAGAACGGCTGAACAGATTTAACTTATTTTGGTCTTGATATGTCCATGGAGGTCTAGGGAAGGTCTAAAAGATGAAAAACAATAAGGAAAATATGTCGTAACAATATTCTATGACATTGGGAAGTTCGCCGGGACAGCTAGTGTTGTATAAATAATTAAAGAAAGTAGGAAATACATATTTTTATGGAAAAAAAAAAATCATAACTCAGGTGGTTTGTTCACACACACAATCTTCATCGAGTCTACCTAGTTTCACAAACTTAATTACCTCAAAATCACTCTCATCACTGTCCACTGTAAGTGGTCCTGGTAAATGCACTTTATCCTCATCTTGATTACTATCATCCTCATCATCTTTATCGGAGCCCTCTTCACCGGAATCAACACCAAAGTTGAGCAAGTTTTCATCATTCTCTTCTAAAAAGTTGTAAAAATCGGGATCTATCTTCTTGAGCTTCTCTAAAGATTTTTTATGATTTTCGGGGTCTAGCTCTTCCTCAGAATCAACTTCTGTAATTTTTAAATCAATTATGAACATTGTACAACAAATAAAACGAATATTCTAACACATAATAACAAATAAAACGAATATTCTAACCTGATTCATTTGATGACATCTTCTCGATTTTCTTTTTCATGTTTTGATTTCACTAACGCTTCCTGACTCCTGTGTGAGAATTTGTAATAACGGTTTTAGTTCTACTAAATTATAGATATTTATTGTACTGTATTAAAAATAAACCATTCTTGATTGGTAAAATCCGTGTACAATATTCAGTACAAATTAAACCATGCGGTTTTGACAGTTCCATCGCATGTCTAATATGTCGATTTTGACCACAGAGTAGACAGTATCAGTCGAATAGGTAACAATTGAAATAAATCATAGACTATACATTAATGTTTAAAAAAATACAGCTTCAACTGATAAATTTAAAAGCATAATATTTCAATAAATTATTACTTTCGGTTTAAATGAGATGCAATATGCAATACAGACCTATCTTAGAACTATTAGGGTAAATTAGATTAAATTACCTTTAAAAATGGGGTGCCGAATTTTTTGCAGGTAACAATAACATGGACATAAGACTAACCTAACTCCATTCTAAGTAATAAGCACCTACCTAGTAGAAAGAAAAGTTCGATTGACAGTATAGTGTATAATCAGTACAAAGAGTATTGACAGTATAGTGTATAATCTATAGAGTACTGCATAGTTGACACCTGACGTATTTGACATTGACAGGCAAAAATCGAAATCCAAAGTCAAAGATTTTCTAGAAACAGTGACGAACAAACGTACATAACACGAGAAAAATACTTTTTTTCAATAACCGGACCTCTTCACCCATAAATATTTCATATTCAAATCCAAACATTACAAATCCCTATTGTCAAACTCAATAACATATTTTCGATATAAACCGACGCGTAGTACCGCACTTGAGTTCATCGACTTCAATAAACCGGTAAGTGTCTATTTTTTTTTAATGTTCATAATCATATTTTGGATTAATATAATAATCTAAATATGATCGCAGCAGGTTTTATAAATTATTAATATTTTTGATTATTTACTCAAGGTTGCATCATGCTGTCTCGAATGTGCGTAGCTCGCTCTGCACTTAGTGTAACGCAGACATTAAAAACACCAGTGCCACAAAAATTTGTACCCCGAAACTATATTATAAGAAATTATGCTCGAGAACCAAGATCTCGTGTTGCTACAAGGACCCAACCGACTATGTGGGAAAGATTGATGGCACCAGCTGGCCCCAATGGTAAATTTTATAATTTCATTCGTTATGTAAACTTAAACTACTAAGCTAAGTTAAGCAAAAAAAATAAAATGTGCTATTAATAGAATATAATATAGTATATATTTATATATTGTTATGTAATGAAAAATGTAAACCTAAATTTTCAGCATTCAGTTTGGGAAAAGGTGCTTTGGCAGGAGCATCAGCAGTTGGACTAGTGGCTCTCTGCTATTATGGGTCCGGAGTTAAACCTGGCACTCTCCAAGAGGCACAGTGAGTGGCCACTTTTGTAAACATTGATAAAATTATAGGTATAATGATGTTGAAAGACTAATCCACCTGGAAAAAAATAAAAACAAATATGATACTTATCTAAGAAAAATCAACTTCATTTGTTATCAGTAAAGTAAACAAAAAAAATATACAAATTGACTGAATTGAATTTGAACCAAACATTATGACAAACTTATTTACTACTAGATGCTTGTCCCTGCCTCGCTCGGATATCAAGATTCCTGTTTTATCCCAAGGGAGCATTTCATCATCATCTGAGGCTCTACAGCCGCGAGTGGGCCTTGGCCTGGTCCAGTATTTTCTTCCAGCTCTCTCGATTTCCTGCCCGGGTTCTCCAGCTTTTCACACCAATCGTTTTCAGGTCCTGTTCGACGCCAACGCGAACGCGATTTTTTCATTATATTATTAACCCGACGTTTCGAACACTTTACAGCGAGCGTGGTCACGGGGAGACTGAGATGTTATATGTCTGTCAGACATAACATGACCGTGACGTGACCACACTCGCTGTAAAGTGTTCGAAACGTCGGGTTAATAATATAATGAAAAAATCGCGTTTAAAATCCGTTAAAAAGTTTTTAATTTCTAAATGTATAATACTCACGTAAAACCAAACACAAGAAAATACTAAGTTTTTATCTATAAATTTCTAGAATAAAAGAGCTATATATGCTGCTTACAATTTCTTCCTATTGTAATATTTTTTGAAAAGAACTCCTTTGATTAACTTAATTAATTTACTCTTATTACAGTCTCTGGCCCCAATATGTTAAAGACAGAATTAAGGCTACATATGGATACATTGCTGGATCAATTGCCCTCACCGCAGGCAGTGCCATCACAGTCTTTAGAACTCCAGCATTACTTAACTTGGTTGCAAGAAATGGATGGATGGTAAGAGAAAATTTATGTACTAGGTAATAATTTTTTTTATCAATAATGAAAAACAAAATAAAACAGAATAGACAAAAAAATTGGCAATTTGGATCATATCAATAAGTTTAAATATTTGTGAGCATACAGTAATATTTTTTATTATTATAGTCTATCATAGCAACTATGGCGCTTATGATTGGGTCTGGCATGGTAGTGCGAGGCATGGAGTACAAGCCAGGCTTTGGAGCCAAACAAATAGCTTGGATGGTGCACACTGGTATCATGGGCGCAGTCATTGCACCCATCTGTTTCCTTGGTGGACCTGTACTGATGCGGGCTGCTTGGTAAGGATTAATTAGGCTAATATTATTATGTTATATAAGTATTAAAAGATAAAATATTAAGGAAATTTAAATCGAAAATTGTCTAAAACATCAAAATGTTTTGATTAGATTCGAAGAATATTCCATCGCCTCTAGCACGCATTTACATTGCAGGTATACGGCTGGTGTAGTGGGTGGTTTGAGCACGATCGCGGTGTGCGCGCCGTCGGGCGAGTTCCTCAACATGCGCGCACCGCTCGCGATGGGGCTCGGCGCGGTGTTCGCCGCCTCGCTCGCCAGCATGTTCCTGCCGCCCACGACCGCGCTCGGAGCCGGTAATAACCTCACCCAATACATCTCAAATTCACTTGACTGACTACAAACTCTTATTTTTAACCGACTTCAAAAAAGTTCTCTTTTTTTGGAATCTGTTTATTCAATTTGACATATTATAAAGCACTCAGAGATAATTTACATATCAGTGTGAAAGAATAGTTCTTGAAATAAGCGTGTTCAAAAAAACAAACTCTTCAGCTTTATATGATTATTATAGTTTTAAAATATTGTATTTATGTGTCAGTGTAATACAATTCAAACTATTATGTATTTATAGTAATCTTAAGTTTCTTAATATTAACTTAATTTATAGTTACCAAATAATTTTTATCTATTTGTCCTTAGGATTATACTCCCTGAGCTTGTATGGCGGTCTGATTGTATTTGGTGGTTTCTTACTGTATGACACACAAGCTATCATCAAACGCGCTGAAATGCACCCCATGTACGGATTCCAGCCTTACGACCCAATTAACTCGTACGTATATTTTTTGTATCTAGCTTGCAATGTAACATTGCATCAATCAATTAATCTCAATCTTTTAAATATAATTTTTTCTTTTTTTTACAGGGCTATCTCAGTGTATTTGGACATCCTGAACATCTTTATGCGCATTGCTATGATCTTATCAGGCGCCGGTGGCAACAAACGAAAGTAGAAAATAATCAACAACAAGCGGAAATACCATATTTATAGCGTAGCGACGAAAATTTAGAATGTGCTTAAATAACATCCCCACTAGCTTAGATAAATTTTCGTGCTTCTTAAATCCAAATCGGAGGTGATGTGATACAATTGTTTAATATTGTAAGATATTCTTTAATTCTAAGTTAATTTTATTGAGGTTGATGATAATAAATTGACAAGTACCAAAGTTAATTGTAGTTTCATTGTTACTTTTTTTTAAATGATGTGTCACCTCATATAACATTCTAGCGTACCTATATAGCCCATAGTCTTCCTCAATAAATGAGCTATCTAACGCTGAAAGAATTTTTCAAATCTGACCAGTAGTTCCTGAGATTTTATTTTTCTTCTTATTAATGAATTTGTTAAATTATATCTTCAACTTAAAAACATTTGACACATACACAATAGAAGAAATAAATCGAAAATCAAATTAAAGAACATATTGCATGAGATAAACAAATTTATTGATCGTTACATCTTTTTTGTTATTAGCATTCTCTCGGGTTGATATTTCTTTTGGGGAAGTTCATCATCGTCTGGTTAAAATATTGTATAATATATAAGAATAATTTTTCAGCTAAGCCATTGCTTCCATTTTCTCGTTTCTACATGTGTTTTATTAATTTCTAAATGTGTTATTAAAATCTAGACTATATTTAAATGCAAAGTAGTTAAGATTAAATAACAGGAAGTAAAAATTTTAGTGCATAAATAACTGTGATATACGAATAAAACATCTAATAATAGGCTATTCAGAATACACCTAAATTAAGCATTACAAAAGTTAAATAAATTTGCGTTTATGTTTTCTGATCACATTTATTATACCTCACAGATATTTATTCATAATCATAACATAAATAAATTCTTTTTATCATTCAAATCATATGCGAAGTTTTTAATGACAGTAACCACACGAGGGGTGGCATCGTTTACCGTCAATACCACAACGACAGCCACCGGTAGTATCGCCCCGACCGGCGGGGCCCCAGCGTCGGCCTTTAGTAATCCAGCATATTTCAGTTTTACACGCGGAACATTTAACCCAATCACATCCCCATTTCTTAGTTATAATAGCGCTACATTCTGGACATTCGAGAGCTTCGCCTCGAGAAATTAAAGAATTAAGAAGAGCCTGCGTACCCTCGTCGGTATTGCTATTTTCAACGGCTGTGACAGTTTCGCGCAACTTTCTTTGATACTCTTCACAAGTAACACCTTCATGGACTGCCTGTAAAAAAAATAAAAATATTTATTAGTAGCAAAAATAATAAGAGATTAATAATAAAACATCTAATAGTATTTTAACTATTAAAATAATGGAAATTACCTGACAAGGAACGCAATTATTGTGTTTGCAAACAGGACAAGGAAATCTTCTCACACCGGGCTCACAAAATGCCCATCCCGAACAATCCGTTGTTCGACAGTGGAACGTATTACGCGTGCCGCTTTCAGCTGCTGCTAAACCTCGAGCTAACCATTTGTCATAATCATCTTCAGATAAAAGTGCTCGGATTTCACGATCTTGCAAAACACCGGGACAACCGATAGCCGGACATGGAACGACTGGTTCTTCACAATGGCGCACAACGTCAGAGAGGCATTCTCGGCAAAATGTGTGAATACATTCACGAAGGACCGCTCCATTTCCAATGGCGCATTCTTCCATGCACACTCCACATTCAAAAGTTTCAGTATTAGAAACAAGTGCCTGTTGTTCTAATTTAATCAATTCTGTATAAAATTCACCTGAAGTATTTTTATTCTCTAAAATAATCGGCTCTGGATTTTCACGTAGTTCATCAACTGGTTCTATTTTAAGGTCTTCTGAAATAAAAGCACGTAAAATAATTATAATGTTCATAGTTTATTCGAAATAAAACTGTAAATTCACTTTTCATTACCTGCTTCCACTAAACACAAGTAAAAAGGAGCTGTAAATTGAGGTCCGGCTAATGAAATAATGGGTAAGGTGTCGTCTGTGCAAAGTGTTTTTCCAACTATCCAACGTTGTAAACGAACTGCCAAGCCAAAAGTATTTTCAGCTTCTTGTCTTAAATCTGCGACTGTTGAATTCCGCAAAATATTTAATTGCACTGGTCCTCGTGCCGCTACTTTATCTTCTATCCATATTTCGATCCTATAATAAAAAAAATAGTTAAACGTACATTTAAAACTTAATTTATTTATCGAACTTCATTTAGTATTCACTTACAAAACTTTCTCAAAGTCGTTAACAGGCGTTTTTTTATCAATTAAATTTTTCTTGTTATCAACATTATCACTATTTTCTTCTTTCTTTGGGCTATCATGTTGATTAGTTGCTCTGTTTTCATTAAGTGTGACATATTTACTAGGAGAATCATTTAGCGGCTTTGCATTTTCTTGGGAATTGTGTTTCTCATTCACATTCTTAAATTCAAAATTTGCTTCATTCTCATTTGTTAAAAACATGCTAGATGTAGATGGACCAGCAACAATTTGCGATGAATATGAAAGAACAGAACAAGAGAGTCGCAGTTTAGCTAACTTCGCGGCAGCTTCAGCTGCTGCATTTTCATCTCCTTTGGCAATTGACAGCTCCAGTTGATTTATTAAATCCCTTTTTTTCGCATGGTCAAACAGTGGTATGTTATCTTTTTTGCATATTTTTTCTTGCTTGCTTTTCTGTTTTTCTTCTATTGATTTTTTTATAATTTGAGAGACTATTTCAGGATCTAATCTGCACCTACTGGTCGACGTAGAATTGCTCGTGATCTTTGATTGATTAGGCTTTAATAAATTTTGGTCGGGCTTTTTTATTGGATCAGTCACTTCAGAAACATCAGAAGGAACAAGACTAGTCGAGCTTTCTAGTGGACTTTTGTTTTTTGGAAGATAAATTGGATTGAGTAATGACGATATTTTCAGCGGAGTATGTATGCTAATATTTGTACTCAAATTTGTATTTAAAACTGTATTTTTTGTGTGCACATTTTCAATATTTGCTTGCCCTAATAACTCATCTTGGTTTACATTGGGATATTTACTCACATTCACTTTAACGTCCATATTCTTGTTAATTACCCGTTTTTCAATTTCATTTGTGACATTTGTGTGGGGAAAAGTTAGTTTTTGACTGTTTTCATTTGTAGAATCATTTTCTTTCATTGGTATTTTGTTTCCATTCTTATTAATAGACTTTTCATTTGTGCGATCGACATTTATGCTCTCAGTTTTGTTAATTTTCTCTTGCGGATTTTCTTTGCTTATCAGGTTGTCGTTAATCTTTTGTTGTTGGGTTCGAATCGCATCCGACGTCCTTAATAAAGGCTGTCCTGCAATTTTAAAGTTGTTTTGATGCAGTACACTATTTTCTATTGAAGAACCTATTCGAAGGGTTGGGGTTTCCGTAGATTGATTTCTTTCCATTAAATTAAGATTTTTAATTAGTTCCTTCTCTTTGGATTTCTTTGGAAGAGAATCTTTCATTTCTTTAAGCATTTCCTTCAATTTCTTTTTTTCCTCACTTTCTTGTAAAAAATTATTGAATCTCTGACGTTCTTTTGAATCTGTTTGTGTACCTGCTGGCACCAGTTCATTTAACTTATTAAATTTTGGTACACAATAAACGCACGATTTAATCGTAACGTTATATTTTCTTAAACATTTAGTACACATCCACATATTCCCATTTGGCAACATGTTTTGTTGTATTGCGTTACTTTGATCAACATTTGCATTATTCTTAAAATTATGTAACATCTTGTTAGTTTCTATTATTTCAGCGGCTTGCTTATCAAGTTCACTTATGCTTGGAAGTAATTTTACGTGGGATATTTCTACAGCTGAATGCCTTTTTTTATTTTCAAATATTTGTTTTAGAAAACTTTTTTCTGATCGAACTTTTATTTCTTTACTTTGTTTCAATCTCCCTGGTTCGCTATCATTATTTTCTCGTTGATTACTGTTATTTGATGCAGAATTCATTTGCAATTGATTATTATTAATTTCCTGATTTTCTTTATTTTTAATTAAATCCAACCGTAGAGGGGGTTTTGGCGCTGGTCGTTTTCTTTTGTAATTACGAGGTAAGGAAACCGATGTAATATTTGGTGGCAACGGAGCTCGTCGTTTACCAGGGACATAAGCTGCTCTGCGTTGCAAGCATTCACTCGCCGCTCTTCGACATCTGCCCTGTTTACTGTTACATTCAGAAGTATTTTTATGTACAGGGGGTAAACTGAAAGCGTCGTATCCGACGTCTTCTCTCCAAAGTCCGTATTTTCGATGTAAAGTAATATTTCGTTCTTGTTGGCGTCTTAGATTTCGTTCGTGCACCCGCTTCTTGTATGAATCAGTTGGAGAATTAGGTGGTAAAATTACTGGTGGGGCGGAAAGTTTATAATGTATTGGGGATAAGAAGTCGAAACTGGCCGCCGTTCGATCCGAGCCCACGCTCGATATACTTTCACTGGAAGAAGACGAAGACCTTTCTGATCGACGCAACCATGAAAATAGGGTCCAGATACCTCCTGATAGAGGACGAGGGCGCGACGCCTCCACTTCTACGTCACCGTTCATTACCCCTGAAAATTTTTTTACCTAATAATGAAGACCTTAGAAAAATGCAAGAGTAAAATATTGTAATACTAAAAAATTAGATAATTTTTATTGCAAGGTGTTATATAAAGTGTAAAAGAAAAAGTTTAAAATTTCACGCTTTAACTTTTAAAATATTCTTTAATATGCATACTTACAAATTTAAGAAAGGTGCCTAATTATCGGGGTCAAGTGCCAAAACTAGATCATCATTGTTAGCCTCAATATAGATCACTGCACGCGAAATTGAACAGCACGGCTTTAACCGACTTACATTTTAGCGATCAAGTCTCTATTGGTAAATACAACATTCCTGTAGTTAATATAATTTGTGTTAACTATTATTATTGTAGGTATGTTATTCTCACAGATGGAGAACAAAGCGAGGTCGACACAGTTGGTCGACGCGAGCGCCGCGACGCACTCCGCCCGTCCGGCTAAATTTAGCAGAACATTGCGATTCCGCCTTTGCTATTTCTACTTCATTTTCGAACACCCAAACTCTCGTAAATTTGGTTAGCTCTTCACATATAAATACAATCTTCAATGATGCCGTAAACTTTTTATAGATCATAAATTGTATATTACTTTTAAGAAAAAAGGTCTTATTAATGTGTCAGAGACAAAGTAGTTATTTATAGACCAATTGAACGAGTATGTAGCTACGTGCTTGTCTGTCGTCAAGTTTATATATTACACTAAATTAAGAGCTTCCCTCTTCGTTATCTTATAACGAAAAACGCTGAGTCAAGTCAGATACGAAATAAAAAAGTTTTTGAAAAACAAAACATTTACTACTAGTAATTCTACATTCAATTTTATTACAATAATATGATATTTTATTCGCTTGGTGATTTTTTCGCTTTTTGAGAATGAAGTTCGGTTGAATTCTGTATAATGAGTAGAGATGCAGCCACACGTGACGTTAACTCTGCTTGGTTCAACTCATGCGCCCACGGTACACGACCCCACCTTCGAAGCTTGAAAAAAAAAACACTTGCATTAATTTAATTTGACTCTGATGTTCAATTATGATGAACTAAAGTAGTTGTACGCACGACAGTGTCTCAAGAAAATTATAACATAAAGTTTACCAGTTTCCTCTGGACGTTCTTAAGCTTTGGAGCTTATATACAATATACAAATATACAGTATTTTAATTATATTTGAAATGTATTTACACACCCTATACATAAAATTGCTCAAACAGATCTAAACATTGCAAATAAAATTCAAACAATATGAAGAACAAACTTATGTTACTAGATGGAAAACCGTGTAACTTTAATAAATATATTTACAACAGAGCTATATTATTTTCTCTTCAAGATTCAAGATACAGTAAAGGGGTGGGATTTATAGCAAGTACAACCTCATGCAAATTTCATTATTTCCTAACTAGGTTAGCTAACGTTTGCGCTATTACGGACAAAACGGAGAAGCCATTTCTTTTTTACCATCCATTTCATCTAAAAGAAATCGGTACAATGTTGTATATACATAGATACATATAGACAAACACTATTTATATTTTTTTAAAGAGCTGCCATCACAAAAATTCTCACTAAACACAAACCAAGTCGACCCCTGGTTTTTTTTTATAAAATAAGAGAACATAAAGAAATTTACAAAGTGTCTTATTGTAATAGTCTTAAAGGAAAATTCTATGAGTGTATTGACCTAATTCACATCGACGAGCTCTCGAACTTCTGAACTATGTTTATACTTCACCGTATCAAAATAAATATGTGTAGGAATGTCTATATACATCGGCAAAGTTTCCAAGGTTGGAACCGAATCTGTATTATGTCAGTATTTCATATTGTCTTCAAGCAGACTTTCTCAAAGTGAGCGATATCGACCTATTGTGAGCGCTGAAGGCCTAGCGAAGGGCGGTAAGAGATCCAGAAGTAATTGAAGGGCGTTGAAGCGGATAAGAAGGGCGATGACTTATTTTAAAAATTTATTAAAATATACTGTCTACACCTAGTTTACGTTGATTCTAGTAAAAATACAGGAGTAACATGAAATAAAGACACAAATTAAAAGAAATTATCGAAAATGAAGGTATTTTTACAAGTATTATTTGTTTTGATAGTAATATTTTGTTAATTAATGTTTTTTTTTTTTATTTATTTATTTTTTTTTTATGACATAGCGGACAACTGAGAAACATTAAAGACTGGAAAGAAGGAATGGACTGGGATGGGTGAGGAAAAGGAAACGGGCCTCCGGCTCCCCCACTCACCGCACGAAACACAGTGGCATGCCACTATTTCACGCCGGTTTTCTGTTGGGGTGTGGTACTTCCCCGGTGCGAGCTGGCCCAATTCGTGCGGAAGCGTGCTCGACTACCACAATAAAACTTTCCGTTGGGGATTGCAGAAAGAAATTGATGAATAAAACTCCTCAACGAAATAAGCTTGAGAGCCTTTGTTTTAAAAATAATTTATTTTCACTAAACGCAGAGGCTAAGAAACACCTTGATACTAATACAACGAAATAAGCTTGAGAGCCTTTGTTTTAAAAATAATTAATTTTCACTAAACGCAGAGGCTAAGAAACACCTTGATACTAATATAGAGTATAAAATACCGCAAAAATTATCGTCGTCAATTTGGGGACTACAATATTAGATAGATACACATATATACACATAATTTAGAGAGTGACTTAGGAGGCAGGTTTTAGGGTTAAATTTAAATTAGAAGAGAATAAGATAGAAGTATTGAATTAAAGAAGTATTTGTCCAATGATTATTTAAACAAAAAAACTAAACGGCCTGCAAATTGTAAAAACTAAACCAACAGGCACCAACTTTCAAATACAAAAAGGAATCAAAGGTGCTACATTGTTTAAGGCTTAAGGTCTGCAATCAACCTTTTGCCTCTCTAATTTTTCATGGGCGCTTACCATCAGGCGAACCACCAGCTCCATCCCCTATGATGACATTAATTTAATCATTGTGTTGTTGTCTAAGACCATTACCACACTTAAAGAAGAAGTATCAAATTACCAATATCAACCATATTTTATAAAAT
>NC_052102.1:3674893-3690345 GCF_012273895.1 Zerene cesonia | reverse complement strand
ATATTAAGATTAAGATAATAATAATTAGAAAATTTCATTTCGCTATATCAAAATAAATCAAATATATGAATGTAAATTTTATGTTGGGTTGTATTAATAGACCAGTAGACTACAATGAAATTATTGAAATAAGAATGAATATGGTTAGTTATTATTTAGTACACCATACCAAGTGCATGGTCGGCTGTGTAATAGTTTCGTGTTGCGCATCCCATTCCACTGCTATAGCTCGTGCAAGTGGTTCCGTCTCTACAGTCAAAACTTGACCGTTGGGAGTTTTCAACCGACGATGGTCTAAGGTAACCTCCCATTTATTTTCATTTTGAATAATGTCTGCACGTCGGTAAAACCGTTTCCTGGTGGCTTAAAAAAATTATATGCACATATTGATACATTCAAAAAGCATTATTTTATGCGGACGGTTGAATACTGACCATAACTCCTATTTATTTTCATAAATCCCCTACACACAGAACTAAGGATATTTCTTGAAGGAATCATTGTTTATCACATAAGTTTTGCATAGAAGAAGGCAGTGCGGTCTAAAAATTTATTTTTAATGTTCACAGATTTTTCATCCAAAATTTAACCCCTTTTTTAAAATTTTTATTTAATCCAAATTATCAATATCAATGACAATTGACAGTTATTATATATAGATACAAATAGAATTCACATTTTGAAAGAAAATTGTCAACACAGGTGTCAACAGGTTAAAATGTCAACAATTTTTAACAGTACTACTATAAATTCCCTCCACACTATTAAACATATTATTATATGTATCAATAAAAATGTTTCAATAGATAGGTACAATGATAAAGAGTCAATGACCCATAGATTACACTTATATACTGGTAACAACTATTCTTATGATAAAAAGTTAATCTATAATCTCTGGTTTTGATATAACATTTATTTGTCTCTTCAGCTCGGAAAATTGTTTTAATATCACAGGGTTTTTTGTAGATTTACTGAAGTGTTACTTCCAATTAAATAGTTATTTTGTTTAAGTGCTTCAAAGCGGTTCTTACGATGTATGATATGGATTCTGACGTCTAATATTACACAGTGATTAGTGTTGTGTCGATTACTGAATAGGACAACAAGTGACGCGCCATTGTGTACACATACGCTATTTACGAAAACTAAACATTTTGGTAACAACCTTAGCTGCACAAAAACCTCAATTTTTACTCTTATTTGTGATGTACCCGCATTCCATCAGCGCGGAAGAAGAACAGAAGACGAATTTGATTCCGAGTGTAAATCTTCTCCATTCAAAAAGAAAAGGAATATTCATACACCCCTCTGCTATGTACAGAAGTAGTGCACCTTGCGCAAATATTACGTTTACGACAAGAAGTTTGTGTGGGTAAAGAGACTAAACCAGAGAATCAAATATGAAACTCTTGCAAAGTGGTCGCCTGGAGGCACTGAGTAGTGCACTGTCCATCTTGAATGGGGACAGCGCTGTGCAGGGCCGTGTAGAAAGTTACAGCTGTAAAATGGCTGGTGGTGAGAAGGCTTTCTACAAAAGGTTTACTGCAGCGGGTGAGACAACTCACAACCTCCAGGCTCTATCACCACCAGAAAGTGTTACATACAGGTTTGTATTTTTTTAATTTACAGGTCTTGTTTCTACTAAGATGAGAATAGATGCATAAAAATTATTGTTTTACTCTTTTCAGTCGAAGCCTTTCTGGGGATGAAGAGGGAGTCCTGTGTGATACTATATCACGAAAAACCTTATTTTACTTGATTGCTACACTGAATGCTGCCTTTCCAGATTATGATTTTTCATTGGCAAAGGTAAATGAGTTTCATTAAAAAAATAAAGGCTATAAATCTAATTGTAATTTTCAAACCATAATAGTTTTTTTATGTTTTATACCTAAACAATCAAAACAAAGTAAAAAAAAAATAGCACAACATAATTTAAGTTGGCTAAATTATTGTTGTCTATATACATTTAAATTTTATTTTGCAAACGAACATAAGAAATTCTATATAGGTCTTTCTTGTTTTATTTCCATGTACATGAAGAGTTGTGAATTCAGTGCTGAGCCATCATTGACATGGGTGCAAAGTGCTGTGGATGCAGCTCTTTCTGCAGTTGGTGGACTCCGCTGGAGACAGCTAAAGCCTGCTTTGTGGGCTGCTATTGATGAGGAGGTCCAGCTAGCAGACTGCAGAATATATAGCTACAATCCGGACTTGGCCAGTGACCCATTTGGAGAGCCTGGATGTTTGTGGACCTTCAATTTTTTCTTTTACAATGTAAAACTGAAAAGAATTGTTTTCTTCACCTGTAGGGCAATGAGGTAAACAAAGAGTAATATAATATTTTTCATAAAACAACAAATTTCATGGTAACACCATAGATAAATATCTTTTGATATTATGATTCTTGTTAATCTCTTATTTATGATGATGCTTAAACATTATAAAACTTTGAAATTTAGATAAATTGTATTCATGTTTTTAAATAGGGAGCTAAAATTAATAATTCAATTCAATTTTTCTTTACAGCCCTGTTTGTGCTGATTCTGGTGTTGATTTTGCTATGGATGAAGATGAAGAATATAATTAAAAATAAAATTTGCAGACTACCTTGTGATTTTTAAAACTAAATTCTTATTTTTCATTTTATTAATTCTAATTTATACTATTTCTCCTTATTGTTTAAATATCTTTTGCATATGATTTTTTTTATTGTTAACAACTAGGTAATAATACACAATTTGTATTTGTAATAAGAAACTCTAAACCTTAAATGTAAATGTTTCAAAAATATTAATGTTCATGTATATATTTAATTAAACTTATAGTTCTAAAGATTATACAACTTCATGATGATAAAATAGGTATAACAGATCTCAATTTCAAGCACAAACTTTAAAGATGCCTGTTAAGATTTATTTACTTAGTCAATATAACATATTGTAAAGATTAGGTCAAAAACATGTATTTCAATTCAGTATGAACTATAATTTACATTTTAGTAGCAAAATATATTTAGTTCATTTGAAAATATTATAAGAACCTCTCAGACTAATGGCACATTACTGCACTGCTCTTATTAGTTATAATGATTAAAATAATTAATAACACCGTGTAATATTCCTGATCATCAACGAAATTCTGATTTAAAATAATGCAGGATTTATCTGTATATTACAAGTGTTTGGTGTGGAGTAGTAGACATTAGGCTATATAAAATAATAAATTAGTAAAATATTGATGGTATTGTTGGATGTCTCGGTAGTTCCGCCTATTGTTTCGGCGTTTTTTGGCTATATTAGATAATAGTTTTTCTTAAATAAAAATTTGTCTGCATTTATTGTTTTATTTTCTATTCTCTTTTATAATACACCTAAAAATTGTAGGTAAATATGCTATATATGTGAGTTTTGATCAGAAATAAAATAAACATTTTTCAAAAAAATATAATTAAACAATCAAAATATAATATCTTTATAGAACTATACAACAGTGAAAAAGGGGTCCTTAATAAAAGAACTTATGATAAGTTGATAACTAAAATCTTTTCGAAAACTATATACATTGCGCGTTATTTCTATTTACAAGTCCATATTTCTTAAAATGCTAGTTCATATAATATACTCTACTTGATTTAATTAGCACTGTCAGATTATTTATACAAGGTATTATTTGAGGACTATTGTAAAATAAATTTTCAGATATCTTTATTCTACCTTCATTGAACAGTAAACTATCAAGGTAGATATTTATTTTGTCAAATAAAATTGTGAATAACCTCAAATGATACTAAAACATAACATTACCTTTTTGCGCGAATGGTTCGCCAGTGGGTTTCTTCCAATGAATTTGTCAGAAAAATATATATTTTGCAATAGCGGCCAGTTACTTTTTAGTAATATTTAAATGCGTAGAGGCCCTGTAGTAGCATTTGTCAATCAAACATCATTTAAATCTCATCTTAACAAAATTATACTATTGAGAAATTGAAACTAATAGAGATATCAATGAGTTTGTATAAATTTAATATATTTTTCATTTATTAATTTCCAGCAAAATTTAAAGATTTAATCTTGGTTAGATACAAAAAAAAGTTCAAAGTTATCACAGTCAACAAAAAATTTTACTTTAAAAAGTAGTAAAACTCCAATAACATCGATATCGCCATTCGTTTCAAATGTAATCCGTACCAGCACCGCGCGGTGATCTAAGATCATTTTGAAATAGTATAGTCACAGAGGAGTGTAATTACCAACGTGAGCGTGAACTACCTTCAGAGACCGCTTGTATTGCTACCACTATAAATTATTTAATATGAAATACGAGTGATTTGAGATTAATGTAATCACATTTACCTAAAACCACTAATTTCATCAGCAAACCACGCACGCAAGGTAAAAATTTGGGCGGAAATCACTACGAAGATTGGCAATTTTACGATCGTTTCTCGGTGGTCGGTGTCTGTGGTGTCATGGCGGCTTCCGGTTCCGTGTTGGCGGGAGTGGCGACGGCTTCCGGCGAGCGTAGTTTGGCGCGCGGCCGCCACGCGTCCAGCAACGCCTCAACGCGCTCCTCCGTGGGCCCCCAGCGGGCGAACCCCGCCGCGTTTTGCAGCCACACCACCACCGTCCCCCCGCCCCACCTGAAGTACACCTCGTTCCTGCAACCGTAAACACCATTTAGACCTACTTTATACTCTAATTCGTTTTCAAAATATGGTAAAATTGAAAAAGGCATCGTAGTTTGCCATTTGGAAAAATTACGCTTTCATACCATTTATACTTACTTTGGAAGCACATGTTGAAAACCATGTCGATATTCGTGTTCAAATGCCGGAATCACGACCTGCAAGAGTTTATCATATTTTATGTATTACCTTTAACATTTATTAGCGACCTAAAAAAGACATTTAGGTTTTTACAAAAATTATAAAGAAGCAAGAGAAATTAGTAAGATTGAACAGGCAAAATTGGAAGATTCAAATATATTATATTATAAAGATTTTTGTACAATAGATTCAAAGCTAACTTCAACACATTTTTAAACATTTAATTTCAAACACTTCCCTTCGTAAAATCATAAGCACACTACAAAAGACAGGCACTGACCTGTTTCCGCTTGAAGTGGCTGGCCTGCAGCTTGTGCAGCGCGTGCGTGCTGCGGTCGGGCCACTCGGGCAGCAGCACCACGAAGCTGAGCGGCTCGGCCGACTCCTGCAGCAACCGCTCCATATGCCGTAGCGCCGCCTCCAGCAGCTCCTCGCAGTACGGCGGGTGCGCCACCAGCGAACCGGACACCGGCCTCAGCTCCAGAAACGGCCTACCAACAGGACCACTCATTGAAATAAAAATCGTGAAATTTTCTTTTTCGTTCATAGAATAATGGTACACATACATAAAATAAAAATCATCTATAGATGCATCCAGACTAAACGTGAGTGTTAATGTGCAAAGAAATACTAGGAAATAAAGAATCGTATCTGTGCTCATAAATTGGAAGCATCCTCACCCCCTGGACCCAAAGTACGAATCGGTGTCAGCGAACGCGGAGCAGTACTGCCGGAAGTAACAGTCTAGCGGGCTCGCGAAGCACTCAAAGGTGACGCCGAAGCACCGCTGCAGGCACTCGAGCACGGGCACCGGCGCCGCCATCTGCGTGAGCTGCGCGTCGCCGCCCGCGCCCACCCACGCCGCGTACCGCCGCAGCAGGCACCACACGCGCGACAGGAACTGCTCGAACTTCTTGTCGTCGAAGCAGCTGTACCGGTAGAGGTGCTCCTGGAATTTAATACGGGATAACATTAGTTAAATGTCTATATGATATGTTTGTTGAAAGACCTTAAGCTGATGTTAATTTTTTTTTCAATAGTAGAAAACTATATTATGCCCACGTTTGTGACGCAGGTATGTTTTTTTATTTTATTTTTGTTTAATGTAAAGAAAGAGTAGTCTGGATATGAAGCCGTCGAGTGGCAAGTGGACGCCAAATTTATGAGAAACACCCTTGACCTCCAGGATAGGAAATGTTATTAATTTTTCTTATTATCAATATATTTATTTTTTAACTAAGAATGGCTATAAACCTACTTGGAGGAGAAAATAAAAAGCATTGAAAAGAAAAAACCTTTTAATGCAGCTTCCCATTAGTGGCAAATCGGCCTTATACAATTTATACAGCTCATTTTAACAAGTTAACTGTTATATTCTTACCTATAATAGCTGCGCCCCGCGGTTTCACCCGCGTAAGTCTGTATCCCGTAGAAATATCGGGACAAAAAGTTGCCTATCAGTTATTCCAATTGTCCAACTATCTACATACCAAATTTCATTGCAATCGGTTTAGTAGTTTGAAAGAGTAACAAACATACGTACATATATGCATACATCCATCCTCACAAACTTTCGCTTTTTAAATAATATTAGTCGGATAGTATAGGATTTAATACACACCAATTTTTGTAAATACGCAGCGTTTAAAACTTGTGTTTCTCCTAGATATCGTAATAGAACTTGATCGCGATCTAGGAAGTGTTCTACGAGAGGCGGTCGTGGAGCCGGCAGCGCGAACTGCACCGGGTAACACCACACCTTACGGAGTGCGGCTTGTTGGAGTGGCGCCGGCATCTCCTGTAGAGGAATACCAATGAGATAAGAGAGCGTTATAGATCCTACAAAATAGATTCAAATACGTTCTTGTGAGGGGAGTACTACTCGATTTTCTAAAATGGAACCAAATCACATCAGCAATATGTCTATGTCTAATAAAGTAATTGATCATGCGAATATGCTGAAATACATACGCAGTTACACACAATCCAATAAAATTAAAATCTACTACAATTAATTGTAACATCATATTAAAACTTTATAGTACATATATACTATAATATTTAATATTTATGGTTAAAGTTATTTCTGGCTACATAAAACCAACTTAAGAGCAGCCTTTTCTTCAACTTATTTTACGTGCATTTTTCATTATTTGATTCAATGGTTGGTTTCTTATATATACATTAGGGTTAATGGTTAAATAAATAAATATTTTTATGAGGGGAACAGGTCCTCTTCATATAGAATAAATAGCAGTTACAATTTGACAATGAGGCACAATAAGTTTTTCTTTATATATTTATTATATAGGAGGCTCTTGGGCAACACTTTTGGAGATTTCATTGTATATTTATCCTTTACCCATTGGTTGCCTGGTAGAAATGGCTTATAGCCATAAGGCCGCCAATTATATACAATACCTCTGTAACCTTATTTTTTTTTTTGTTTATATATGTATACATTGAACAATAATTAAATAAATAAGTTTGTAAAGGAATCAGAGGACTTCTCATAGTCACTATTCACATCAGCCTCATATTTAACATTTGGGTGATTCTTTATGAAGACACAACTCTCTAGTTATGTACATAGAGATAAGAGTCAGAACATTAAATCTACAAATTATTATGTTTTAAAGCAAATGTACTTATCATAAATTTATTATGAAATTGAATCTCTTGTATCCAATAAGAATTTTATTAGAAACATGATTGAATACTATATTTCATTTGATTGTCTCTTTGTTCCTATTTCACAATAATTACCTGAATGCCATTTTCTTTTAAGAGAATGCTATGTTTTTCTCTAATTTTTCTTGCATATTCAGCTGATAAATGGTATATTTTTAAACATATGCCCTCTACAGAAGCCTTAGCTGTTTCTGCTAAGTGTGGTTGACATTGTCTCTGGAATAAACAATACAGAAAAATTATATAGATATTTGGTATTTTCATTTTATTTTTGTTAATTTTACTTTTCAATTAGATCAGCAATAAAAAAAATCTAGCAATATCCTTACCCTCAAATGTGCCAAGCGGTCTTGAAAATCATCATAAGTGGCACCAACAGTTCTCCGAAGCCATTGGAATGTGTCCTCTGCATTCCATTTCACAACTTTGCGGCTTTCAGGAGATGCATTTCTTGATTCTATCATCTTTTTAGCTGCCTCTGCATACCGAGACAACTGTTTTCTTGCATCTCCCGTAAACTTTGGATGAGTTAACTTTATGGGTATATCATTCATAATTTCCTCGTACATGGACCTTGAGATCTCTGGAAAGCAGTGACTGGGAAGTAATGGATCTGACCCACCCTGGTCATTCACTTTCCTTTCCATCAACCATCTGTTAAATGAATCTTTAGGGGCATCTATACTTTCCCTAGTGTGACAGAGTTCTTGATAACATTGTCGCAATTTATTTGCTAATGTAAACCTGAAACCCTCTATCTCTGGATGAGGATGTGGACAAATAGTAGGCGGACGTTCATATATCACAACATTTGTTGGCACTTCAATGTCCCAAGGACCAGCTAGGACAAACTTTTTGGGTGGAGGACCATTATCTTCTGAAGGTCGTCGTTTATTTGCACTTGGTGTCATGTTACCAGCATTAGGAGGTCCTGTGTGACAAATGCCTAAAGGATCTGTTATTGGATCAAAGTCTCTTTTAACGGCTGGTAATTCCCACATAGATTCTCCTGATATTTTATTCCAAAAATATGGTCGATTCTCCCTCTTAGACCAATATTTTCGCCAACCTTGTTGAATAAGATCAGGATGTAGGTCTGCTGCAAGATGAGGTGCAAGAGGTGCCGGTACCCCAGGCGTTTGTGGTGTATCTCCACTTCCGCTAGGTGAAGATTGTAGCTCCGGTGACGAATCACTTTGTCCTGTCGTATTTTCCCATGAAGAGGAACCAGCAACAACTTTGTCCCGAACATCGTTCATAGCGGTGATTATTATATTGAATCTTGTAGTAAAATTTTAAATCTTGTGTACTTTAAATAAACTATAATAAGTTTTAATGTATTCAATTAATATGTATAAATGTTAACAAATAAGTCTCCTATAAGCCTGTTATTTTTGTTGGAATACTTGGTGTTGTTACCGCCAAGATTAACAATTGCATATAATACTCTAACATTAGTGAAACACATGATAAATTATATTTGAATATTCTTAAAACACATTTTATGAATTATTAAACACAAATGCACCAGAATTTTGAGAAAACACAGTAAATATCGAATGTTTTACGAAAAAAATTGCTTTGCGTAGCTCCCCAAGCACTGCCATGCACAGATTAAAGAAACGAAAGCTAATCAACAGACGTCAACAACTTAATGTAGTGTTGTGCCATTAATGAACAGAAAAATTCGGTTTTAATTTAAACATGGCAAAAGGTTCATCAAATAATATTTTGAACACATTTGTTTTTTTTTTTTTCCTAAAATATTTTTAAACTGCAAATGTATATAAGCCAAAGCAGAGTATGATTAAGTATTAAAAATGTGTATTTTAATACAGACATGTACATATTCATAAACCTAGGTATACAAGATATTAATTTATGCTACACATTTATATACAATCGTTCAGAACGGGCCCCTTGGCTCGCTTTAATTACTTGTTTAAATTTTTACAAGGATATAATTTAAATGTAGATTTTGAAATAAAGCTTCATTCAGTCCTTTAACGATTCTGTACCTAAAATGATGCAAATCACGCATTTCGTTTTATAGTAAAACATCGAAAATGAGGTTTTGTTGGTATTAGAGTTATACTAGCACATAGCACATAAATGTAACACTTTAATACCTTTATGGCGAAAAGCCGAAAAATAACAAAAATAAATTATAATATTACTCTTGTACAAGGTTTAAAGGCCTTTCTAAAAATCTGTCAGTCTTCTGATTTAGTTCTTCCGCAATAATATACGGATAAAACTGATGAGTGATCACACTATTAAATTAAATCAGTGACCAATTAAACTAAGTATAGACACTAGTACAGTATTATATTATCTGTGGTTAAAGATAACTAAGGAATGATTTCTTCAAGTCCACTTAGTAAATCGTAAATAACTTGTCCCTAATCTGTGGTCCACTCTTCCATCAATTTAGTTTTCAAGCTAGTATTTATCAACAACTGGCATGGTATCATTACATAAAGTTCTTCGCTTTGACCAATTTCCAGATGTAAAAATGAAAGTAAAATCGTGCATTGATTTCAACATTGCTAAATTAGATACTGAGCAATTGATAAAACCTATTTAACTAGTATTAAAAATGGAAACTTTGGAAATATATGGTTTCCAAAAAAGGGTTTTTGAAACTGATCCAAGTTATTCTCAAATACCAGTTAAAGACTATGAAGATTTACCATATGATATATTTTTTGAAGAATTCATGTCATCAAATTCTCCGGTTATAATTAAAAATATATGTAATGAATGGGACTCTTCAAAACATTGGGTTGAAAATGAAAAAATCAATTATGATTATTTCATAACTAACTATGGTGAATTTGAAGCTCCAGTAGCAGACTGCAACAAAATTAACTTCAATGCCCAATGCAAATGTGACATGAAAATAAAAGAGTACATGAAATATTTAAAAAAAGAAAATAAAAACCAGGTTCTGTACTTAAAGGACTGGCATTTGAAAGCAATACTACAAAAGGAAAATCTTGCTTATAATTTTTACAAAGTCCCTAAATGTTTTGCTTCTGATTGGCTGAATGAATATGCTGAAGATATGCAAGAAGATGATTTTAGATTTGTTTATATTGGACCGAAAGATTCGTGGTATATATTTTGTACTTGTTTCAAACTAGGAGGGTTAATGATTTCCATAATTATTCATAATTTTTTTTAGGACACCATTACATGCAGATGTATATTCCTCATACAGTTGGTCGGTGAATGTTGTTGGTAGAAAAAAATGGATCCTATTTCCACCAGGAGAAGAAGAAAAACTGAAAGATCCTCTTGGCAATTTGCCACTACTTTTCAATGCAAAAGATCATAAAAACATTAAATACTTTAAAGTAATTCAAGAGAAAGGAGATGCAATATTTGTACCTTCTGGATGGTATCATCAAGTTTTTAATTTATATGATACTATATCTGTGAACCACAACTTTATTAATTCATGTAATATAGAAAAAGTGTGGGTGGCTCTGCAAAAGAATTTGGATGATGTAGAGAAGGAAATTGCAGAATTTAAAGATAGCCCAGAATTTGTTAGCCAATGTCAAGTGATTTTAAAATCCTTATTTGGTATGGACATGCAATTTTTTGTTACTTTTATTATCTACATTGCTAAAAAACGATTAAATCAAATATATGGTAAAAAATTTATAGTATTTAATGACTATACATTTGGCAATAACCATATCACATTAGACTTAAAGATAATATTAAAAATATTAAAATACATTGGTGACCATCCTTTAATTACTAGTAAAATTTTAAGCAATGAATTAATATCTCAACACCATGATATAATAAAAAAAATATTTGAAATAACAAAAGAAGATAAGATTTTTTCTATAGATTAGACTTTTTTGTAGCATAAACAATTCCCTTATTTATCAAGTTATTTATTTCTGTTTTACTGTAACCTAGTTCTAATAAAACTTCCATTGTATGTTGACCATGTTTTGTTTGTTGCTTCTTCCCACTTGCTTCAGCAAATGTCCTTGACAATCTAGGTGCAGGTTCAGGAACAACTAAACTATTGTGATCTATATAAAATGAAGATCTAGAAGAATTACATTTGTGCTTTTGAGCTTCATGAAATTCTACAACTGGAGTTACACATGCATCTAATTCATCAAATATGGCAACCCATTCATCTTGTGTTTTTGTTAAAAATTGCTCTTGGAATTTCCTCCTATTATGTTCATCATCACCATATTGATTATAATCATCTTCCAATAGCTGTAAACCTTTGAGGAAATTTGAATAAAAATAGGGTTCTATAGCACCTACTGCCATAAATTTACCATCTTTTGTTCTGTACACACCATAGCAAGCAGCTCCTCCGTCCAATATGTTTTTTCCTGGCTCTTGGTTCAAAAAAGGTAAATTTCTTGATTTGAAGAGCCAATTGGCTACATAAGCAGCACCTTCTACCATGCTTGCATCAATTTGTTGTCCTTTTCCAGACTTAGTTCTTTCAAATAGAGCCATCATAATTCCTAATGCAGATATCATGCTTCCTCCAGCAAAATCAGCCAGAAGATTAATGGGAGGTCTAGGTGGTTGGTCATCTTTCTTTAACATTGAGAGTACCCCCGATATTGCAACATAATTTATGTCATGTCCAGGTTTATCTCTGTAATAACCATCTTGACCATATCCTGATAGCCTTGTATAAATGAGGCGAGTATTTTCTTTCATAAGTACTTCAGGACCCAGACCAAGTTTTTCTAATACTCCTGGCCTGTAGGTATCAATAAGGACATCTGATGTAGCACATAGTTTCTTTACTACACCTACACCTTCTTTTGATTTTAAATTTACAGATACCATTCTTTTCCCATTACACATAATATCAACTGGGGATGGTTCAATCTGTAATTGGAAATGTTTGGAAACAATTAATAATTATGTTGAATATATTATTATTTGTGGAACTGAATTAATACTCAAGTCTACTCACTTTAGCAACAACAGTAACTGTAGCACCAAAATCAGCTAAAATAGAACCACAGACAGGGCCTGGGGCCAAGCCAATCATTTCCACAACTTTAATACCTCTTAAAGCCATTTTCAATAATAACGGCTATTTTACCAATTCCTAATGACTGTGACAATTTAATGTAACAAAGTCCATGAAGTACCGAAAAATACACATGAATATTGATATGAGTGAAGGAGACAAAAAGTGTAAATTTGTGATTTAAATTTTCATGTATATTATGTTTTATTTTTGACAAATCTACAAACAATAAGTTTATAACAAATTTTTTATGATGAAGAGAATTATGTAAATTAAATTATCATTATTTCAATTATAAATAACTTTCGACTTGGACTTGCACGAAACCTCAATCTACAAAGTATTAGGTAGGTACTGGGTAGTAACACCGCAGTGTTACCAACTCTCAGAAATATTTACCCCTAACTCTAAGTCAAAACCCCCTAAAACTGCGTCAATTATTTGAAAATCCCCCTAAAAAATAATATTCAATCAAAATAATATAATAAGTAATATTTGTTAATGCTTTTTATTTATAAATTAACTAATACATTAAAAATTATGTCAGTTTCTTCTGAAGAGTCAGAATTTTTAAAATCATACATGTTAACATTGAATAAACTTAACATTTTAGAAGATGGAGTGAATGTTGTGCAAGATCCACCATTACGAATTAATGTGAAAAATAAATTTAATTAATTATTGCATTGGATAGTTCAATTATATTCAGAACATTATATATTCAGAAAAACCCTAAAAATACCCCTAAACATATAAAACCCCTAAAAAAATCCCATTCCACTAATTTACCCCCTAAATTTGGGGGGAAAACCCCTAAGTTGGGAACACTGTAACACCGTAAAATCGAAAGTTGAAAATATAAACAAAAGTCAAATATGCTGTCACCGTCACTTAACAGCGGTACAACAGTTACGTAGTAAATAGTTCTTAATCTGTGGAGTATAATGAAGAATAACACGGTGCAAATTTGGTTTGCACAAAACGGCCTATTTTCTTCTCCTCATCCTTCGCAGTCCATTCCTTTCCTTATCCCTGCCCTTAAAAGCGTGCAGCGCATTCTCAGAGGTCTAAGCCTCTGCGAATGTTCATGGGCGGTGGTGATCGTTTACCATAAGGCAAACCACTAGCTCAGTTGCCCGCTATAAGATGAAAAAATCGCAAACGGCACATGTGAACACATGAACAGAATAAACGTGCAGTTTGAGCCACATTTGAGGTACTTAGAAGTTGGCATCAAAGTCGTTACAAGCACATTTGATTGCGCAAACGGCTGCATTGGACATTTGTCCAAACAGACAAATTTTTTTGTAATAAAATGAATGACTTAAGTAAATGCTCTAAACTGTTTATAAGTGAATTTATTGAGTCATATAAGTTTTAGCAGCCGGTAAAAAATTTTAATCAGAATAGTATTTTCGTTGCTTTATTCCGCGCTTAAACACATTCTGACTATTTATTACGTTTTCATCTTTTTTTTTCACACGGACATCAAAGCTGATGCTAGTATAAGTCTACGTATAATTTTCCCCTTTTAATGCATTCTCAATTGAGGATTTTTAAAAATTCAAATTCAAAAGAAGTCATTCTTTAAAAATAATCAGAATACTATAATGCATGTATCGCATATGCTTCTATTTACCAAATTCGCTATCGTCTTTTGCTAGCAGTCGGATAAAAATACGAGGCCATTTTCTATTGGTTTACTTTGTTTTGACATAATATCTTTCAGTTCTAAGCTTTTCCGTTCTCTCAGCCAATCAGAGAACGACGAATTGTCTTGTCTAGCTGACTGAGTTCAAATCTGTCAAAGTTGAATTGTGAATGTGATCGTAAAAGTAAAATGTGTCTCTTTGATGTTGGATATTGCAAATTAGAGAACCAATGTTTTATGTGATAAAATAATAATAGACGTATTTTAATCATGCTTCTCAGGTCGACGTACGTCTGGATCTTTTACTTCATATCAACTTTAGTTTTAGTAACCGCTGGTCGGGATTTTTATCAAATACTTGGCGTGTCGCGCTCGGCATCAACAAATGATATTAAAAAAGCATATAGAAAATTAGCAAAAGCTCTGCATCCAGACAAGAATCAAGACGACCCAGATGCATCGCAGAAGTTCCAAGATCTTGGAGCCGCATATGAGGCACTGTCAGACCCTGAAAAAAGAGAGTTATACGATAGGTGCGGTGAAGACTGTTTAAAAAAAGATGGTATGATGAACAATAACGATCCCTTTGCAAGCTTTTTCGGTGATTTTGGTTTTCACTTTGGTGGCGAGTCTCAACAACATGAAACACCGAGAGGGGCGGACGTTGTTATGGAACTAACTGTCACTTTAGAAGAACTTTATAATGGAAATTTCATTGAAGTAAGTCCAAGAAGTTTTGTTTCAATAAATAAATTGTTATATAATGACTGTATATTATAAACATGAAAAACTTGATTTCAGATTACTCGTAACAAACCAGTTATAAAGCCAGCTTCAGGAACTCGAAAATGTAATTGTAGACAAGAGATGGTAACTAGAAACCTGGGTCCTGGCCGTTTCCAAATGATGCAACAAACAGTCTGTGATGAGTGCCCTAATGTTAAGTTAGTTAATGAAGAGAGGCTTTTGGAAATTGAGGTAAGCCATTGTGTTATTTACTCACGAATATATCTTTTTATGTTTGTATAAAAATGGCAAAAAAGGGTTCCCATAATTCTAGACAGTCCTTACAGATCCACCATTACAAAATAAATAAATTTATTGAACATATCAAGCTTCAGACTCTAAATATTCCTAAATATTATTCAAGAGTAAGATCATATTTTACAAGTATATTTTATGATATAAAAGCTAAATAAACAATTGAAGACTTGCTGGCAAAGCAGTTTATATTTATATAT
>NC_052102.1:3654445-3673893 GCF_012273895.1 Zerene cesonia | reverse complement strand
TAATAAATGTTATTTGCAGTTAACAATTTTCTTTTTTCTTTATTACAATATTTATGGCAAGACTAGGTATTTATTGTACAAACTATAGATTATTAGCTTCTCTTAAACTATATAAATATGCATTTAGGTTGAAGTGGGTGCACCAGACAACCATAAGACAAAATTAAGAGGTGAAGGAGAACCCCATATGGATGGTGAGCCAGGCGACTTGGTTATTGTGTTCCGTACAGAAAGGCATGCACAATTCACAAGACGTGGAGATGATTTATACACAAATGTCACTATATCTTTACAGGTTGGTTGTTAGATGATATGAGAGTAGCTTAAATAAATAGCCAAAAATTTTCATTAGCATCCATAAACAACGCAGCTGGCACCAGCTTTAAAAAAATTCGTCAGAATTGGTTCACTCATTCCATCTGAGGTAAAAAGGCAAAAAAGAAAATACAGTCAATTAAATGTACACATTCATATCCTCCTTTTTTGAAGTCGGTTGAAACAGTAGATTGAGCTCTAAATTTAAAAGAATCATTAATGCATCTGTAAGTTCTGGAAATTGATTGTTACACTTTAATTTCATTTACCATGAATTGTATCAAGGCCATATCTGTGATAACAATACAGTTGATAAAACAATTGTTATACATTATATAAACAAGTCTAAATAAATTGTTTTCTTTCATACAGGATGCTCTCACTGGTTTCACATTGGAATTAGTGCATCTTGATGGGCATAAAGTTACAGTATCAAGGGATAAGGTGACATGGGCGGGAGCTCGTGTAAGGAAGAAGGGAGAAGGCATGCCCAACTTTGAAAATAACAACCTACATGGTAACTTGTATGTCACATTTGACATAGACTTTCCTAAGCAGGACTTTTCTGATGATGACAAAGAAGGTAATTTTTAAACAAATTTTTTCTCTTATAGTAATTACTTATAAATAAATCAAGCACCAATTATTTCAATATGTAAAACTCGGCATTAAAAAATCCATAAATGTCTATGTCTAGTTGCTTCTATAACTTGAACCATTTTTATTATATTTTATTTTCTAATCACTATACCACAAAAAATCGAATCATGTTTTTAACTTCTATGAATAATGTAGTTGTCACTTAAACTGAATTAGATTTATCAATCTTTATGTGGTATACTACAACTTGTAATGATTATGAGTGATAAATAATTAAAAATTATTTTCAATTCTAAAATTTCAATTATAATACTGTAATTCATTTTTTATTGTTACAGCTTTGCGGAAAATCCTTAAACAATCACCAAATAATAAAGTGTATAATGGACTTTAGTGATATAATAATTGACTTTAATTTATTTAAGTAGTAGTGAATTGAGTGGTATGATCATATAACATGTGAGTCATGACGAGATGTGAAAGCTCAATGGTTTTTGTAAAATAAAGTTGTCATGTATCTAATATTTTCTTATTATAAAAACTGAACAATCCTGGTAGCGAAAAATAAAAATGCGCCATTATGGCAGGACACAACTGCGAAAACACATCTATATGGAGACAGACATTTAATGACATACTTTTAATAAAACAACAATTTTGGTAACACTATAATTTTATTAAGAAAATACAAACCAGAAATAATATCATGATTTATATTACAAACAGAATTAATTGCATTTAGCAAAGTAAATATAAAAAATTACACATAACCTTTTCTATAAAACTGCTAGGTATTTGAATTAGGAAAGTGTTCATGCGTCGTTTTAAAATATATAACTAAATAACGTCTTTTTTAATATGTATCACCATAATATGCATGAATATAATTTATAACAACAACGAAAACTTGTTGGTATGGAATAACCTCTAAAACTAGTTAACTAATTTAAAAAATTTCACCAGTGGAAAGGTAAATAATTTTTTTGCTTTCCTTATCTCGGATAAAATCTGGATTGACCAGACCAATCATGAACAATTTCTATTTACATCAAGCACAACATTCAGGACGACCATTCTCCCAAAGAAACACAATTGTTTCAAATTCAATTAAATTCAATAACATAAGGATCAATTTTTGCACGATTTTATTGTAAATTAAAAATATGTTCTATAATGTTTGTGTATATTTTATAAACCATTATAATTTAGTGTTGTTTTAGTGGAATTCTAGATAGATGTTTATACAATTTAATACCAAGAAAGTTTTATAGAAAACTATTCAACAGGTTCATTTACACTATAAGAAATTGTAATATACTTATATTATCTTACAGTAAAAATACAGAACTTACAAAATATAAATGATATGCAAAATAACACAATGAGAGGCGTTATTTTATGTAAAAGTACAGATATTTAGACGCCGTGCCACAAATCTACTAATTTCGATTGTTTCTGAGGAAAATTTAATTAATTTAAAATAAAGAAAAATTGTAGAAGCAATGACTGAGTTCGACATTTACGCGTGTGGCTGCATAAACGTTGCACACAAAAATAGCAATTTACCTAAACTCGAGCGAGTGAATTAGTAGCTCGGCTTATTAACAAATGTTAAAAAATAAAAATCAATGTACGTTTTGCACTATACATTCCAACATCGACGATTGCTCGTCTTCTTTCTTATTTCTTTTCAATTTGATATAATTATTTAATATTATCTGGTATACAATATAAAATAAAATTAGAATCAAAAGAAAATTCTAATAATGACAGAATAAGGAGCTGTTAAAAGTATTATTTACGTAATGAGACACGAGTCATGTGCCGCCGGCTGCGCGGCGGCGAGGTGCGGCGCGGCGGTCTGCAGCACGCTGTTGACGACCGCCCGCGCCAGGTAACCCAGCGTCACGCCGGCCGCTGCGCCTGCTAGTGAACAAGTTGTTTCTGGTTGGCCGCTATCCTGTTTTTAATGCATTTTTCATATTTAATATTTATTATTTAATTGCTCATTATTGTCATGATAATTTTCACTTCATTAGATGGAATTATCGGCAACAGTTATTATTAGAGCATTTGGGCTGTGTATGTTGTAGTAGGGTAATAGTTTTAAATAGCGATGCCACTATAAAACGTTGTGCTATCTTATAACTTTGATGAAATACCAAATACACAGTGCCCCGTAAGCAGAGCTAACATCCCAAAACTCGCCTTAGCATATGTGGAGTGTGCGTCATCTAACAACTTGTCAAGGTCCAGAGGCTGCTGCATATACAGCTCGGGGTTGCGGCGCAGGATTGTAGCGAACACACAGAGTAGCTCGACGCAGAGCTGGCGCCGCGCCGCGGACGCGATGCGAACTAACGCTTCCTCTACGAGCAACGCGAATGACAGCTCCGAGCGGGACATATTGACTAGGGTCGGCTGTGCTGGTATTGCATGACCCTAGAAAAAAATTAACAGAAATAATAATTTTTATTGGAGTTTGAGTGAGACACATAACGCAAAAAAAAAAAATAACAAAAAACAAATATTTTGTATCACATAATAAGTTTCTTTATTTTTCTAATATAGCCCAAGAAATGATAAGCAAGATAATAAGAAAAAAGAAAAAATGTATCAATTTATAAAACGTAAGGGGTTTTCTTACTTGTACAATGATTCCTTGGGGTGTTCGCAGAAGAATATCCCACACCTGAACATAGAAGTGTTTTGGCACTCGACACAAGCAGCCTTCGAGCTGACGCCGTTGTAAAGGTGTTAACCTTAAAAAATTAATAAACATTGTGGGAAGTGATAAGAAGCACTATAGTTTAACTAAATATTTGTAATTTCTTCAATATTCACCCTTTCTCATCAGCCCAATCAGAGACAGTTAACACTTTTTGAAGAAGAGTCCGCAATTTGTACGGCGACAAGCTTTCCAATGTGGCATCTGCTTTTTTCTCATTGGGGAATAACTCCAGATATATCCGAATAGCCTCGAGAACCCAACCGACTCGGATTTTAAGAATGCCTCTAAACATGTCCGGATTCGTGCCTATTAATCGTCCACAGTATAATACAATTTCCTGTAAAGAAAAGCATGATTTCATTAATTACTATTTAAAAAATCTGATGAACATCTCTTGTCCAGAAATTCATGCATATTTCTTCAGTAGATCTATCTACTATGATGCATTACATGTGCAACTCATAAATATTTTTAAAAAACTTGGATTAATAAAGCAAAGCCGATGAAAAGTGTGTGAAAAATTAATATATGTATACCTGTTGTAATACGGCGCCGATAACATCATAAGGTTGAATAGTGCTATACATGACGGACTGTATTTCCCCAGGTGTCATAGGTTTGTCGAACACTGTCTCTTTCTGACCGATCACACCGACGGTGAGCTGTAATCATGTTGAATACATTGTATACTGAGAAAAGAACCATAACAAGATTACGATTAAATTAATATTAACTTCCTTCACCGTTTAAGCAGTGGTGATGTTATCCACATGCGCAGATAAATTGAAAAATCAATTTATTTCTTTCACGCTCGCCCGGTCTCGAACCCCGACTTATCGATTTTGAAGTCCGAGGTTCTCACCACTGAGCCACCACTGCTCATTTAGCTCAAAAAAACTGCTTAAACGGTGAAGGAAAACATCGTGAGGAAACCGGCATGTCCAAGAATTAAAAGTTCGACGACATGTGACATCTGCCAACCCGCACTTGGCCAGTGTGGTGGATTATGGCCTGAACCCTCATAGGAGGCCTGTGTCCCAGCAGTGGGAACATATATGGGCTGATGATGAATATTAACTTGCTTTTGCCCGCGGCTTCGCACGTGTTGAATTTGGAGTGAAACCCTCCCCCCCCTTATTTTTATATGAACATATAAACCTTCATCTTGAATCACTCATCTATTAAAAAAGCCCCATCAAAATCTGTTGCGTAATTTTAAAGATACATACACAGACGGCGGAAAGCAACGTAAAGAAATATGATACATATCAAAATTTCTACTGTTAATTTTCCTGCTGCAGCTGTGAAACACTGTGGCAAATCCAAATATCATCCATATCATAAACTAACCTGCTTTCCATTAACCAAGACAGTGGTAATAAAAGGGCTTATAGAGTCCACAGTGTGGTTGAGCAGAGAGGAACAATACCGCACCGCCTTCCAGTGTCGCAACACACCAGCGCTGTGGTACAGGCTCTTGAGCGACTCCAGAGCATTTACACCGTTGACCTGTATTCAAATAATCATGTTTAATAATATAGATAATTTTAAACTTTAATGTACTTAGTACGGCTGATTCATTACCAATTTATTCAATGGTATATTTATGTGTGTTTTCAAAACTGTTACATGAACTTCCTTTACTAACAGCAGTACCTTAGACTTCCAACTTTAAAAGTACAAAAGTCCAAAATGTTTCTCTAAGAAGTCTTAACTGACTTGATAAATGTTTGAGTTTGAGTTTGAGTCACCTCATACATCGGCCCCTCCCTGTCCATGAGAATGCCCCAGAGCTGCGACTGCGCAAATATATTATCTGTGGCGCGCAAGGCGGCGACCACGTCGGGCGTGGCGCGGTGCCGGTACGCTTCGTAGCTGACGCTCTGCTCGCGGTACGTGAGCGTGCGCGGCACGTCCGTCAGCGACTGGTAGCCGATGTAGTCGTGCTGCAGCTGCTTGAACTGCGTGAACATCTCCGACGGGAACTCGCCTTGGCTCATGAAGTCGAGGTGCTCTGTTGTTGGTGAAGAGTGTGCAATGTTATATAATAGATGCGATAGATACATTTTATTTTTTTTTTAATTATTTAACACTTTTGATAGGCAGTGGCGTAGCTATCATAGGGCCAGGTAGTGCAGTGCACCAGGGCCCCGGAGCTCAGGAGGCCCTCTAACCTCAGCTTTGGAGGAGGGGAGGAGGGCCCGATTCTTTCCCTATGCACCAGGGCCCTTGTCCCCCTAGCTACGCCACTGTTGATAGGATTAAAATTTAAAAAAGTAACGAATTCCGATGTATTATATATTGATTTAAAAAAGTACATATATAACCTACAGCCTTTCCCAATAAAGGGGCTTTCTGACACTGAAAGAATTTTTCAAATCGGACCAGCAGTTCCTGAGATTAGTGCGTTCAAACAAACAAACTCTTCAGCTTTATAATATTAGTATAGAGGAACAGACATTTTAAAAGTATCCGAGAGTATAGGGGAAGAGGCATAAGGTCTGCCATCGACCTTTCGCCTGTCCAAATGTTCATGAGCGGTGGCAGCACTAACCATCAGACGATCCACCAGCTCCATTTATGTCTATGACACATTTTCAATAATCAAACGGAACTAACAAAACGCCATCATCATACCGATGCAGGAGCTAGAGATGAGATTCTGCAACCTCCCCAGCCGCACCTTGACCCCGTCGCAGTGGCCCTTCTTCAGCATCGCGAGCAGGTCGAGCATCTGCTTGAAGTGCGGGTCGCGCATGTGCTCCTCGCGCACCAGCAGGCAGACGGTCGGCCGGCCGGATAGGCGCCAGTACCTGTATACATACATTTCATCTAAACTTAAATTATATCACGTGATATCTTAATATATAAAAATCCAGTGTCATGATGTATGTTCCCATTTAAGTCTTCACCAACTCAACCGATTTTTAAGAAATTTGGCATTTTATGTGTAATTAGGTCCAACTTAAGATATATGATAGTTCTTATTTCGATTAATTATCCCAATAATTTATAATCTTAATATTTTTAAATTATTACTCAGCCACAGCAACGTGTGGCCGGGTATGCCGGGCCGGGTATGGTAGGTAATATATAATATTATATACGGGCATATTACGTTACTAGCTGCACGCCCCGGCTCCGCCCAGGCAGTCATTTATCGTTATTGAAATAATACTATAAACTATACCATATTTTAAGTTGGATCAAAGTGCACATGGTATGCAAAATTGATTAAAATCGATTGAGTAGTTTGGGAGTCCATCGCGGACAAACAGTGTGACACGTAATTTATATATATTAAGAAGATGTGTCAATGTCATGTCTAAGCGATAAATGTTTTTTTATTTTCACTATTGCAAATTGAAGAGATTTAGTTTGCTGTTCTTTGAATAATACAATTTCTGTTGTTATTATATTACGCGTTTGTAATTTTTTTCTGCAAACTGACAAGTAATTAAAAACACCCGTAAACATATAGAAGACATCATAACGCAAGGAAAATATACTCACTTTCCAACAAACTGTAACTCAGTCTTGATATCGTCGATCAGCAACGCCATATCTCGGTACAGATAGAATTCAGACACTTCAAATATTAGCGGATAACATAATACCGTCATGCCGCAGACTCTGTATATCTGCAATATAATTGTTATTAAGATTTCAGTTTTCAATTTTCATATTATTTATCAGCTGCGCACCGCGGTTTCACCCGCGTAAGTCCGTATCCCGCAGGAAAATCGAGATAAAAAGTTGCCTATCTGGAATAACATATTCCAGTTGTCCAGCTAGTATTCAGTATATAATATTCAGTAGTTTTTGCGTGAAAGAGCAACAAACACACACACACATCCTTAAAAACTTTCGCATTTATAATATTAGTAGGATTAGTAGGATAGCATTTTAAATGGTAGAATAACTCTAAGTGTGGTAGACTTTTAACACAGGTTAACGATTACTTAGAGTGATTTATCTGTAACGTTTACTACGTTGCTGCAGATAAATCACTCCCCACCAAATAGACCATAAATACCTTTTTCAAATAACTACAGTTTCTGAAAGATTTTTCGATTGATTTTAAATGAAATAGCACATATAAGGCGTGACGCTGCTCAAGCAAATGGGTTTTCGGATTAATATTTGATTAATCGTGGTGGTCCTTATCAAGATAATAAGATAAACTCATAAAATAATTGTCACCGACCCTTGATCGAGTGCACAAAGTTCTCATTAACAGTCTAAACGAGTTGGTTGCAGACAAAGTGAAGCTAAATAAGTTGCAGCCAATAAAATCGTATTAATAATAATTAAAAGATATACAGTTTAAATTTAAGAGACAAATAGTCTTCTTACTTGAGCACAATGCTTCGATACGGACGTAATGACAGCAAAGCATGGAATGGAATACATGAAGAAAATACTTATTACTCACTTTACTGGTCCCCAATGATCCAACAGGTCTGATTGGCCGGCCTGTGAGCTTTAATTTGGCACAAACCCCTAGTTCTCGGTAAACGTGCACTAATTGAGTAGAGCTACAGATCTGTAAACGATTATTTGTGATTCAAAAAACATAGTTACAAGAATTCCCATATGTTTAGAAAAATTTTTGCATAAATACTTCAAATAAATTTCGAGATCCAATATTAATGAAAAATATATCTTACGTCTGTGTGTATGTCTATATGCTTAGACGTCTAAATATCTTTATGCAACAGATTTTGATAGGTTTTTTTTTTAATAGATAGAGTGATTCAAGTGGATGGCCTATACATAAAAACATCCATTAAACTTTTCCCATTTTAACATGGCAGTCAGCAAAAGCTAGTACATCATAAGACGTAATCCGAGATCGAAAATATTTTATTAAGCAAATGCATGCGTCAGTAGGTATCAGTCATAATAAAAGAAACTAAATAATTTCAGAAGAAATGAATCAAATTGTGTTTTATATTTAGAAATTAAAAACTATTTAACGGATTTTAAACGCGATTTATTCATTATATCATTAACCCGACGTTTCGAACACTTTACAGCGAGCGTGGTCACGGGGAGACTCGGGTCGGTAGTACTCGCGTAAAATCAAACACATGAAAATACGGTGTTTTATATATTACGGAAGTTGTACCTGAACTGGTTCGACTTCGTGTGGCGTTTGTGTTTGTATGCCGTAAGTGCCCATCATAGCTTGAAGCCTCATCGACTCAGCTATTAAAACAACTTGCACCACAAGATCCGTCGCGATACCCTGCAAGCAATTATAAACCGTTAACGACAAAGAACAGAATATCTTTTAAATATAAGTGCATTGTTTTTGCAAAAAGGTTAAGCTGCTATAGGTGCTATAACTTTAAAGATATGTATAAAAAAGTCGATAGGTAGATCACTATATATTTATTGAGGCTTCATACAGACAAATATTAAAACATTATGTGTGATGCGTGAATAATTCCATAGAGGTGTTTAAATTAATTACGGTGCTGTTGCATACATTGCTTGGCTAATTCAGTGACACTAAAGTGATTTATAATTGATACTCACAAACGTCGGTTTAGCCTTGAGCGATTTTTGCATGAAAATAAATAATTGATTAGTTAGGAAGAGAAATAATGAAAATATGATAAACCTTCAATAAATAAATATTCACTTTTTTATCTATGTATATGTGGTAAATGTTAAAACTATGATATGACGTTTCAAAATGCTTCTATAAGAAATCTAATTGAATGAATAAATATTTAAGTTTGAGTATGGTGGTTATGATTAAGTATTGTCCATTAAAACTAATTTCATACATAAAAAATGGTTTAAAATTGAAGGAAGAAAACTTTTAAATCTAGTTCACCACCACTCATCACAAATTTACCTGAAAAGCAGAATACCTCCCGGCTCGACGGGGTCGGTTATAAGAGGGTAAGTATCGACGAATGGGATCCAGTTCATTGACATGCAGTAAACCACCCGTTAACAGTTGCGCCAGAACGAACAATGACTGCGCCCAGAGAAATAAACCACCGGTATCTAACAAAATATGAACATTATTAAAAACAACACTTTGTGTGATTTTGTCGACCTGTCAAAATAGTCTTTGTTAAATATGTTTATTAATAAAATCTGCAATAAAAAATATAAATCGAATAAAGTACACAAATGTACAGTAGTGCACTATATTCTCAAAGTTTTATCTTGGAACGACAAAGTACCACATAAATATAATAATTAAATGCATAAAGCTGTATAATCATTTTTAAAAAGCCGCAGTAAAGTTATAATTATTGTACTTTGCATAGCTAATCTACTATATAAAAATAAGTCGGGTTTTCCTTCCTGACGCTATAACTCCAGAACGCACGAACCGATTTCCATGGTTTTGCATTCGTTGGAAAGGTCTCGAGCTCCGTGAGGTTTATAGCAAAGAACATTCAGGAAAAATTTCAACAGAAAAGTGTGAAAATCATTTTTCACATACAGCCATCTGGTGGCGAAACGGAGTTCGCCGGGTTTGCTAGTAATTTCTAAATTGTGATGTCTAGTTCTGATTGAATTTAACACTATTAATTAAACTTAATTTTTTTTTTTTTTAATATTTTTCATTTTACTAATTTATGTATATATATATAGTGTTAGTAGTCAAAACATAAACTATTAGAAAAAGGTGCATGGTGTAAAAACAATGATTTAGTGCTCCTATTGAAACGATCACACGCATTATCAATAACTAAATTTTGCTTATTTACAAAAGTGCAGGTTTTACAGAAAATGTGTGCTGTATATGTGTATAGCAATGTTACGCAAACATTATATATATCTTATTGCAAAGAAACAACTAGTTCATATTATCTTTTTTATGTAATAAAAAAGAAACAACTATTAAAATATTAATTGCAAAGGATCATAATGGAAATAATTAGTGCAATGCAGCGTTAAAAGTGGCGAAGAAAGCTAAATCATCAGGATAGAAAGTTGAATGAAACAAATTAAAATATTAGCATTTCGTTCACGCGGGCGTTACCTTTATTTTCGCTATCACCGGGTTGGTCTGAAATTATACATACAACGATATTAAAAGATTCCTTTTCTTGTCGTATTTTTGTTTTACAAGTAGTTGCATTGCAATGTTTAACAATACATTATTTTTTTAATGCAATTCTATTACGATAAGTTGTCGTATCCAAAGAAGATATGAATTTAATACGATTTGGAATCGAGGAATTATCGAAATTAGTGTTTCTTAAATCTTATTATCGAATTAACATTTTATAAATGTCTATATAAGTGCCTTCTATAATTTCGCATACTGAAAATATTTCATTAATCATATTAAGATTACATTCTATGTGTGTGTAGGCCTTAAATCAAATGATCCTATGATGCGGAATTAACTTATGTATATTCGTATCTAGATTTTTTATTAAGAACATAATATGAACATACTCGCTGGAAGTCTCCGAACTGAATAAGGTTCGCTGCGTTCATTTTCTATTCCTTCGCGCGGCACATAATAGTACCATGGAATTACTGGATCTGAAAAAGATATTACGAAAATTATTAATAGATTAAATCCACACAAGACCATTTCAATTAAGCGAAAACCATTAAAATCTGCTCATTCATCCATGGTTTATACTATATCAACCAAGAGTAGAATCGATTCTGCCAATCGATTTTGTAATATAAAGTTACTATTTAATTTGAAAGTAAGAGTCAGGCGAAATAAAATTAACCATTATTGAAAAGCAAAATATATCAAGCAAGTATAAGTAAGCATATCAAATTTGTGATGATATTTCTTTTTATATTATAAATAATAGTCTGTCCAGGTCTCTTCTTCACGCGTTAACAACTGAACCGATGAATGAGAAATAAGATAGCTTTAAATATAGCTAAGAAAGAATATAGAATAAGTTTTCCAGAAACTCCGGGAACTATGCGATTTTTCTTTTGACTATGCGAGTGAAGTCGAGGGCGGAAAGCTAGTTGACACATAAGGTCATTGATGTTCCTATTCTTAGTAACACAGTATTTGGTGTTACTTACAAGACTTTCTTTTATCGATATGGATAATATATTGTTCAATGATATATTATTAGTTATTACATAACCTTACTATAAACTCAGTATAGTAAAAATACATGATCGAATAACATATATTATCAAAGTTATGTTGTTTTATGTAAGTTATTTTATGTCAAAGTGTTATTTACAAATCATTGTTTCAAATTAAGATACAAACAGGAAAATTACCTCCAAACTCATCCATATAAATTCTAGATTTCAACAGCCTCTGGTACTCTTCCACTTGTTCAGGCAGAGTGCGGAACACTCCATCTATTATCATCATCACATAGAATAGAGGCCACTCGGACTCAATACCATCAAACTCTTTTAATTCTCCCTCGTTATAATATCGTCTGTTTGGATCTTCGAGTGCACTCTTAAATCCGTCTCGGCTGAATCTTTTAAAACCGTATTTGCCTTTCAAACGATTTAACAGGTTCGATTTTGTCAATTGAACTAAGAGTTCTTCGTGAGTAGCGAATGCAGGAAATGATATCGTAGGTAGAAGTGCTGCATCTACTCCCTGTGTAGAGTTTAATTTCATATATTAACGCGTAGTAAATCTTGTCGCAATATACATATATGGATAGAAAATTCGATGCGAATAAGGTGGAATTCCGATACGACACTAAGATTTCCAAAATAATGGAGCAACACGGATAGGTTCTTAAAATATCCGTTTCATACTATTAAAATGTTTTTTAAATTTATCCATGCTATAAATAGGGGATTTATAAAATACACTACAGCTATTTCTTTAATTCTCTTTGTGTTGAATGAAAAGTTAAACCCAAACGATAGTCCTTTTATTGGAGCATTTTTAATAAATACATTTAAGTAGATTCTTTCATTCCAGCGTATTTTTAAGTTTAATAAAACTAGATGTATAGATGATAAATACGCTGGAAAGATAGAATCTACTAAATTGTCTCACATGCTCTGATGCAGAGTATAAGGACATGCAGGTGAAACTAAAAAAACGTATTAAAAGAATACAATTCATAGCAGAAATCACCTTGGAACTCGATTCACGAGGTAACATGGTTTCAAAAATACTTCTGTTTCGATTATGTGCGTCAATATCCACATACACCACACTCCAGGACGCGCCCTTGTCTCCAAACAAATTGCATCCATTGATAGCTTCTAAGGCCGCTTTTGCCATCCCTGGAATAGAATAAATGAATTATTATAATATATTTTATAATTATTTAAGAATATCAATATATGCATCGAAATAAATATAGCGAAGATTAAAAAACAATTATTTTCCCGCCATCCCCATAACAATAAATGGCTCTGTTAAATAATATTATAATATGAAATGAAAATATCCACCAAAATACTTATATCATATCATTGAAATTTTATATAAAGCTAGATACATAATTGCTTATTCAAAGGTTGTACAAAAGTTCCGCTTGTTGCAGGCCGGCACACGTAGCGCCAAAGTTTTGCTTGGAGTTCGGACATTTCTGAGTGTGATGAGTGATCGTAGGTCTAGTTGTTTATTAAAAGTCACTGTATGACAGTTTGAAAGTTTATACCTTCAAAGGCGATTTTAAAAACAATCCAATTTAAACATATATCAGTGCAATAATAAACATAAAATGAACGAATGGATAATACGACAAAATTAATATCAAACATTCGGACGTGGGTACGTTAATATAGACGTAGTGCGTTTTAAAAACTCACCTATAGAAGATGCATGTATTTCTGGTTTTCCATCATTGTATTTGGAGCCTCTCTCCCACATTCCATAATCAGGAGTTCTGTATGCTCTTTCCACATAGTACACTAAATTCTGTACAAATGCTACTTCATCCTATAAATTATTTTTATTTTTACTTTCTTGTGAAATCTACTTTAGTTGTATAGGTTTCAAAGACACAAGTAAGAATAAAATTTACATGTTTCAGGCCTCAACTTCAATTTAAGAAGTTGAAGTTTCTGCTCATTCCCTTTGATTACTTATCACTTATAATGAGAGAAGCTCACCAATAATGCTTTAACACATATTATAAACTAGCTGTCCCCGCGGTTTCACCCCCGTAAGTCTGTATCCCAAAGGAGTATCGAGATAAAAAGTTGCCTATGTGTTATTCCAGTTGTCCAGCTATCTATATACTTAATTTCATTGTAATCAGTTCAGTAGTTTCTTTTTAAAGAGTAACAAACATACATACACATACACATACATCCATCCTCACAAACTTTCGCATTTATAATATTAGTATGATAGGATAGGCTCAGACAAACAAAGTAACAAAATAATGGAACAGTTTAAAAGCACAGTAAGTTAGTGCATTAAATATTATATGGTTCATGATAAACTTTATATTCACCTGTGTATAAATTATCTGCAGACCAGATGTGATCATTTGTACCAGAAACAGCAAATACAATGAAACCACATCAATTTGAAGATGATGGTACTGATCATCACTAAGCACAGGCTCTCCTGTTGTCAGATGGAATTTAACATGCAGTGCATGAGCTGCACTTTGTCTTGTTTTGAATGCTTCAACCCTTGCTGCTTGTTTTATCCAACATTCTAATATGCCACGCATACACTTCACTGTACTCTGTCCTAGTTCATGAGACTTGCCTCTGTCATCATCTATTCGTCTATTACAAAAAGCATTATAAATATAGGAGTTATCAAAAAAAAAGTATGAAAAATTATTTGTTTTTATGAGTTAAATATGTTATGTCTAACCTGTATGCCTGATAAAGGCCCCATACTGCAGATGCACAATAAATGCTATCTCTGACACTACCAACATGTAAATCTGATGAAAGTACTGGGAATAGCCCTGTAATTGGGCTTTGGAATCTTAAAAGTTGTCTCTTAACTGAAAATAATTAATAACATGCTTAGTTCATATTAGAGAATCATAATTACAGTTAAAAATTCCAATTCAATATATATGATTATCAGTTTGAGCATAGACTGATAATACTCATGAAGTGGAATACAAAATGCCACATTAATTTAAGGTCTTTTTGTGATTCATTCCCCCTCCTTGTCACATTTAAAACTCCGGTATCCCACGAGGTTATGTCACACAGTTTAAATTTGACATATGTATTTTGAATAAAAAATAAAATAAAATAGCTAATACATTTAGATCAAGTTTAAATTTCGACTCTAAGTACATATTTACATGTCAATATGTGATGTCACTAAAGCTTTAACCTCCCTACCCCTTGTCATACATGTCACATTAGGAGAGTCCCTTTTCCCCATTTATTTTGTGATTTCCTTAATGGATGACCCCTAATTTCCAAACAGCAGCAAAACAATTTTGTGTGTCTTATGTGGGCATTTTGATTGCCACATAGCATCATTATATTTTTTTAGAATCATAACACAAATTTTACAAAGTGGATTGTTAATTGCAACCACAATGGATCTGCCGCTACTTATTCTCTAAATGTGAGTTATTGGTGTAACACATATTTTATACTAGTATTGATATAATAAATACAATCCTATCTTTAATATTGAATCAAACTGCATATTGGGTGCAGATTTTATTAAAATCGGTTGAGTTGTTTATTCCATTACAGACATACAATATGACATGTAAATTATTTATACATAAAATGATATTGAAATTAAATCTTTAACTTTATGAATGAATATATATACTGTAATTTGTGATGATTTCTTACCAATAGCATAGTAAATATCTAATTGTCTAACGGTGTCTTCATAGTTTGCTATCTTTAGGAACTGTTGAGCATTTATGTCATCAATACTGCCTTGACGAATCATTAGGTCTGGATTTGCCTGCAATTATACACAATCACTTGAGATCAATACAAAACAGTTTGGTAAAACCGTACTGTTTGAAATTTTAATGAATAATAAAAAAACTCTTACCAAAGTCTTGTTTTAAAAAAGTTTAAGCCCACATTTCAGAAAATGGGCAAATAATGAGTGCTTAGTAGCTATTAGTATATATAATAATAAATAGATTATCAGTGTTTTAAATACATTTATAAGTTATGTATGTACATTTAGCAAATTACAAAATAATAGAAAAATATTTATCACTTTACAGATTGACTTTGAAGTTTAATTGTTTTGACTTTTGTTGCCGACAAATGTCAAGTTTTGAAAAATGGTTGAAGGTCAGACAAAGGACGATGGAGTAAATATTCGGGATGATGTGTTCAGTATTTTTAAATTTACATTTTAAAATAGGGAGTGGATAATCTAGGGAATGTTTGCATGTTTGATTAAAAAATTGTTATCAAAAAGGGTTCACATATTTCTACTTAAATCTCATTAAAATTATATATCTATTATTGTTCGATAGAAACACCTACACAAATTAAACACCCATCGTAAGATTTTTTAAATAAATATACCTTAATCGATAGGTTTACGTCGTTGTAACATTTTAAAAATTATTGGTTAAAAAACTAAAGGATAGCCTTTAGTTTTACGAATAAATATTATAATAGTTTAACAAAACTAAAAAAACACGCTTTTATCATATTTTGCAAATTGAAAAATGGAATAATTTTATCAAATTAGTGTATTGTCATCGGTCCTCAATAAATCTACAAAGTTTGAACGAAATCTGGCCGTTTAAAGTGGGTCAAAATCGCGCCCAAAGAAATCGGTTACAAACAAACATACAGGTGAAGCTAATAAAAAGCGTGTAAAAATATTGTGGACTGATAGAGACCTAACGTAGACCTATCGATTTAGGGCATTTTGAATAATTAAAAAATCCTTTAATGGAATGTAGGTATAGTAACCATGGATGGAAACAAAAAATATGAAACAATCTCTCAAATGTTAATCATCATTCGCAACACAGATTAAGAACAAGAGTAGTATAACGTTCGATAACGAATATTGTCATTCGCCAATGTCATAAATGACGTATATAAGTGTATAATCTATGAATGACAGCGTGTCATTGTATACAAATAAAAAACATACAAGATTTTGATTCCCTGCAATTTGTTTGCTATTTAAAATATATTTCATCAGTTTAATTGCGTTTTCATTAAATTGAAGTAATAAACTGAAGTACACCAGTCATTCAGGAACAACTTAATGAAGTGTGCATAAAGGTGTGTTGATAAAAATTATAAGCATTGCAATTTTTAAATGAATTTATAATTTCACTCCTTTTTTTACATAGTATATGTAACTTAAATAAAGCCGTAAAATGAATCATGAAGTCCACCAGAAGCAAGAATCTCACAGTGCCAACAACAGGGAACCGCAGGTTGCAAAGATTATTGTTATCATTACATGGCCATGATCATTAGTCATGCATTTTATAATAGTCCACCAGCTATCGTGAAAGCACAAAGATAAACATTCTAATATTTGTACTTAAATTATTGATAACATAAGTTTTTGTTCATTGTCTGGGCTGTGATTGAATACTAAAAAACAATAACAATTGTTGGGAATGATTTTTTCTGTTCGTATTAGACACAACTTACAAGGGAGCATGTGGTTGGCTGTGTTATTGTGATTGTCTGTCATGTATGTGTTAATAAAATTAATGTATGAGCATTAAATAAGGATTGAACTAATTATTTAAGTGATGGATCAATGCTTGTCAATGTGTGTGTATATCATAGGGAATTTATATATCATATATTATATAGTTGCTTGTAACACACATAACACACTTTTTTGTATTTAATGTTATAGATAGACCTCTTCAGTATAATTGGCGGTAGTTGGCCACCCCCACCAAAAGAACCAGAGAAACCAAAATATGGCACATTGCCACAAAGTTCTAAAAGAATTATGCAGCGAACATCTCAAAATGAAAGAGTGAAGTCAGTAAATTTAATCAATCATCTTGCACCAGAAAGGCGAAGGAAACCGACAGCTTCAAATTCCTCTATAACTAGCGAAACTAACAATCCTTACACAAAAATGGTACATGATACAAAAAAGATTGAAACTGGTATCCTTGTAGGTATGTTATAATATGTTATCTTTTAGTTTATGATTTATGAAAGAGTGAACTCAGTTCGTACCTGAGCATAGTAAAATTATGTATTAAACAGTTGTGTTTGAATTTTTGTTGAACTAATAAGATTTTCAATTATTGTGGCATCTATGCCCCCTACTAGATTTACTAATTCAGAAAATTTACTTTTTTTCAAATACTTTCCAAAATCAAAATTTGTTTAAATTTCATAAATAAAAAAATTGCAATGTTGTTTATGCCTATTTCTCTGTTGTCCCTACTATGACAATAGATGGATGCCATAAGTATGTTATCAAATTTCGACTAATTTATATTAGATACTAGCTTCGCCCGCCTCCGTATTGTTCTTACCTTTTAAACTTTGCCTGGTCTATTCAGAATGCACCAAAACCATAATTATAAAAATCAGACCAGCTATTCTCGTGTTTTAGCGAGACTAACAAAGAGAAATTGATTTTTATATATAAGATTTTTCGTCCCCATTTGTAGGAAATCACTGTGCATCGTGCTTATTAGAACGGGCAGTTTTCCCAAATGTCCTTAATGTTTGCCTATTGTATCTTTACATTTTTGTTTCTGAGTCTAGTTGTTTACATGACATAAAAAAATGTTATGTCATGTAAACAACTCACAATTACCTAATAAATAATCATCATTAATGGTCTGAAAGGCCGTTGAAAGGCCGAGAAATGGTCATTTCGCATTAGCATAGTTTTGCTTTGGACATGTTTTCAGTGTGATTGTGAGATTTTTTTATTTTACAATAAAAAATTTTGATACAATCTCTCTTATCGTTAATCAATAAATTTTTTTCTTTATTGAAATTTGTTGAGATATACGCTCTTAGTACATACTATTTTTTCCAGCTTTTCATCATAAAATCGCTTCATTGCAACATGAAAGAAAGACAAACAAACAAACACACTTTCACATTGAGTAAGGATATAATGTATGAAGTATTTCGAGGACTAATGTTATTCACGTAATAAATATTTGTGAAACTCTTGCCACTACTATTGATTTTAGATAGTTGTGTGTAAAGTAAATGTATGAAGGAGCAAACCTTACCATGATTATTAGTAAATCACATAACACATTTCACTATCACGATATAAATTTATTTATTAACTTTATAACTTTTCTTACTATCACAAATATTTTATGACAGATTGTTTTATTTAAATGTAAATAAAACGGGTCGAATGTACATTGACTGCACTCGTTAAAACATCCCATTTTAGCTTTCCTATTTTCTAATTTTAGTCCACGCGGGTGATCAGCCGCCAATAGTTCATAGCGCGCTATGTCGCAAGCGTATTATTTGAGAGAACTCTCTATAGATGAAATTCCATTATGTGTTCTCCAATATGAAACTAGTGTGTAAATCTTGTTTATTTTTGAGTCTTTAGTTAATAAGTTCTACATGTGCATCTCTTATTTTAGATGTATGCGGCAATGACGCTCCCGAAGAATTGTATGATACTCCATCGTTGGGTTCTCCAAGGGCCGCCCAGCAATCACGGCCGCAACCTCAGTCGCAATCGCCGTTGCATTTGCAAGAGGATATTGGAGTCGGTTCCTTAGTGGAGGTGGCTACGGATGTTGATCAACATCATTATGGCGTCGTGAGATGGATCGGTGTTATAGATGGTAACTATTCCATTATTTGTCTTACTTATTATTAAATTGTCTGCTAATATCATTTATTAACAACAATTTATATATAAGCTTTTCAAATTCAATATTTATAAGAAAAA
>NC_052102.1:3601586-3653445 GCF_012273895.1 Zerene cesonia | reverse complement strand
GGGAAACCAAAAAAAAAAAAAAACTTGTACTTCATCGCAAAACGCGCTTAAGTTTTTTTTTTTACCACATACAAATAAGTAAAGTCCACTTAAAACGCAACACAACGTAAAACTCGACGTGGCTATACAAATCTTGATTATATTTTCAATTCGAATCGGTATTTCTAAGAGCAGAGCCAAAATGAACATTAACAGACACAGCGACGGCGGGTGTGGAACTGGAGCAGAACGTGTGCGGGCTCGGCGACGGCACGCGCAACGGGCAGCGGCTGTTCGCGTGCGCGGCGGGCCGCGCGCTGTTCGTGCCGCTGCCGCTGTGCCGCCGCGACGCGCGCTTCCGCGACACGCCGCCGCCGGACCGCGGGCTCGCGCACGACGCGGAACATTTCGATCAGGTATTAGCTTCGATAGCTAACTTACTGTCGTCAAGGGGAGTCAGCTTCCCAGGCCATTAATTCTTTCCAGTCGTCAATCCTTTCCTTATTCCGTACCCCCCAAAAAGCGTGCAGCACATTCATACAGGCACTGCCTCTGCGAATATTCATGGTCGGTTGTTATTGGTTAGGCAAGCCAAAAATATATGGTAAAAAAACCATAGTCCGTGCCCGTGATAAAATATTGAATATGGTTTTTTTTTTCAAACTTTAAACTGTGAAGTAATAGTCAGGCGAGAATATATAGTAATAATAATCAATGGTAAAATAATTAATCTAATTCCATTTCACTTTATTTCATATTGCAATCGTTTCACAATTTAATGTTAATTGATTATCTTATTTAATTGCAGCCCGATTGTCCCGTGGTGCCAGGCGTTGTAGCACCGTTAAACTCACTCGGAGAACTCGCGGGAAAGAACCGCGGGATTCAAGGACATCACAACTCCTGCTATCTAGATGCAACCCTATTCGCTATGTTCACATTTACTAGTGTATTTGACGCACTCTTATATAGACCTCCAGAACCTGAGGTAAATCATTTAAAAAATATCGAATTACATACCATGTTTACAAATTTCTTACCTCTTCTATCTGTAACAGTACTTTTTGTGACTTCTGATCTCAACTGATGATAGCTCACTTTTTTATTTTGAAATATATAAAATGTATAACTAATTAAGTTTTAACCTTAGTTTTATAGCAACTTTAATTAATCTTTCAATTCGATACCATATATGCGAATTGCGAAATACGAACACAATTATTTTTTTAAAAACAGCCACCTAATTCTAGTATTGTTATCTAACTATTATCGTAAACAGGATTCGCCTCACTACTCCGAGGTGCAGCGCGTGTTGCGAGAGGAGATAGTGAACCCTCTCCGTCGTCATGGTTACGTTCGCGCTGATCGAGTCATGAAACTGCGCACGCTATTGGAGCGGCTCTCGGACGTGCCCGGACTCACTTCAGAGGAAAAAGTATTTTATAATATTTCTATTATTTATGGTGCGTGGAATGTTTATTTTAATATGTTGTAATATTATCTGATACACGTGGGAGATTTCCCAGTTGGTAATTGTATTGAGTGAAGTGTAAAGTTTGATAAGTTTACACATTTATTTAAATTGGAATACAAAGTATTCAAGAAGTTAAATAAATTAAAAAAAAACTTTTGTTTCATTAATGCCCATATTTTTAAGTCGCAGTGGGAGAGTCAAAAAAAAGTCACGAGTCGCCCACTCGTGACTTTTTTCTACAATATGGTCGACTTGTAAAATTTCGTGCATAGCTTCGCCGTGGGCCTCCTGGCTTTAATTTTTATGCATCAACAACTTTTTTTATGTCATCGTTGCCAATGGAGTCTGGTGGGCCGCCTGATGGTAAGCGCTACCACCGCCCATGAACATTTGGAGAGGAGTAAAGTCGATTGCAAACTTTAAATTAGATTGCCAATTTTAAATTGGAAAGGGATTAAGAAAGGATTCACGAGAGGAATAAAGGAAAGGACTGGGAAGGGTGAGGAAAAGAATATAAGCCTGCGGTTCCCCCACTCACCGAACGAAACACAGTAGCATGTTACTATTTACGACTGTCTTCTGTGGGGGTAGTTCCCTAGTGCGAGCTGGCCCAATTAGTGCTGAAACGTGCTCGACTCCCACTTACAAAACGTTAGTTTTAAGCGTAGTTTTTCTTTTGTTGATATGTATATATGATATTATTTTACATGCTTACGTAACGAAGGCAATAATTAATTTATCTTTTCAGGACCCAGAAGAGTTTTTAAACGGTTTAGTAGCACAACTTTTGAGAGCAGAGCCATTTTTAAAACTATCGTCGGGCCAAGAGTCATACTGTTACCAACTCTTTGTAGAGAAAGATGAACATGTCACATTACCAAGCGTACAGCAGCTATTGGAGCAGTCTTTCGCCACTTCTGGAGTTAAATTAAGCGAGGTACATATTATTTTTTATAGTGTTAGTTTTTTATGCATTTATATCGTAAAATTAAAGTACCTTTAATATATCAACATATAAAACTTATTCTGTAGGTTCCAGCAGCATTTATAATCCAAATGCCAAGATTTGGAAAAAATTACAAGCTATATCAAAGAGTTCTGCCTTCGCCTCTATTGGATGTTACAGACTTGATTGAAGGATGTGAGTTCTTTTTTAACTAATTTTACTCAACAATGTTCGCAGTGAAATTCACAAATAATGTTTGTGAATTTCACTGCGAAAATCCATAAGAACTAATAACCTTCCAGTTTTTCAGTTATTTCTGATTGAAATCTTGCAATCTAATTCAACATACACGACGATTTAGATTCAGACGATAGTATTTTTCGATTTTGCTTTATTTGTTTGTGTTCTTAAATGTTGATTATATCAAATGCAATATAGTAATAAAACTAAAATACATGCTTTAAAGATTAAGGAAATTATTTAATCTTGGAGATCAAATCAGAATAATAAGATAAACTCATGAAATTATTGTATTGTTACTGATCTTTGATAAGTGTGCAAAGTTTGAATTAAATCTCTCCATTTAAAGTGGGTCAAAACCGAGTCGAAAGAAGTCGGTTAAAACTTAATAAAAAATAAAAATCGTGTTAAAAACACCTCTCTGTATAGTATTTACTTGTGTTTGATTTTACGCGAGTATTCAGAAATTAAAAACTTTTTAACGGATTTTGAAAGCGATTTATTCATTATATTATTAACACGACGTTTCGCCTCCCCATGACCACGCTCGCTGTAAAGTGTTCGAAACGTCGGGTTAATACTATAATGAAATAATCGCCTTTAAAATCCGTTAAAAAGTTTTTAATTTCTAAATTCCTCTGTATAACATATTCGTCAATGTCATTGCAGTGCCACGTCAATGCAGCGTGTGCGGCGCGCTCGCGCGCTGGGAGTGCAGCGCGTGCGCGGCGGGCGGCGCGGTCGACTCCGGCGCACTGTGCAACTCTTGTCTGCGGCTGGCGCACGCGACTCGTTCGCATAAGGTATACTTTTATATTTTGTTGCACGTGGGTTAAATTCACGCGAGTATCGTTGTATGTTATATTCTGTTAGAACGAGTTAGCTTTAATTGTATTTTTCTTATTAAATGTTATGTTTTATTGTATATGTATATATCTCTACTAAATTGGGATTGTAATGATAGTGTGTATTATGTTTGATTTTAATAAATAAATAAATTTATAGGCGAATGTGATTGCAGCCTATGAGTAACCGAAAAGCTCAAGCTTGCAAATCATCATGTTTCGCCTTTTTTTGTACTAGCGGACAAATGAGCTAGTGGTGCGCCTGAATGTAAGCGGTCTCCACCGCCCATGAATATTTACAGAGTCAGCGCCTCTGAGAATGCGCTGCCCACTTTTGTTGTGTGGTAAGGGATAAGGAAAGGATTGACGATGGGAAAGAAGGAATGGATTGGGAGGGGTGAGGAATAGTTAAATGAACGATTTTTTTCTTTTCGGTAGCATTTTGACAACACCATATATACCATATAATATTTTAACAACACCAATATTGTGGATGTTGTAGATTTTAGTATACGCATTCAAACCAATTCCAATTAATTATAATTTGGAAATTAAAGGCTTTTGAACGAATTTTAAACGCGATTTATTCATTATATTATGAACCCGACGTTTCAAACATTGAGCATGGTCACGGGGAGACTGTCTCGTGACCCCGCTCGCTGTTTAGACTCCGTTAAAAATTCTTTAATCTCTAAATGTATAATACTCGCGTAAAATCAAACACAAAAAAATACTAATTGTAATTTATAAAATTTCTCTTATATTTTATTTTTCAACAGGCAACACCACTGTCGATTTGTGAAGAATATGCCAACATTTTGGAGTCTTGTCCCGTACCTCGAGTTTATATGGAGTTATTTGCAGTATTATGTATAGAAACGAGCCATTATGTCGCGTTTGTCAAGACAGGCGTAGCACACGACGCTCCTTGGTGCTTCTTCGATTCTATGGCTGATAGAAAAGGTATGAGGCTGACATAGAGGGACAACTTCGATTAAAACCTTTTTTGAACATACAATAAAACTTGGCTAATAAATAAAAGGCCTGTCTGGGGGCGCAAAATATACTATGCTTATAGCAAAACTGAATACCGTGTCATGGTCATGAAAATTGGCTAGTATAAAAATATTTAATATTTTTAGTATTAAAAAGACTGCTGTTTAAATAAAGATTAATTAGCTTTCTTTGAAAATAAGGCTCTCTTAGAAAAATCGAAATTTTTAGCACTTTTTTTTTTCAATTTACTACATGGGTTCGAGTTGAGTATTACATAACCCGAAGTCCCATATTCCCATTAACTAAAGTAAGTTCTCAATATGTAACAAATCTCATACACAGCAAAAATTCAGTTACATATTCTATATAATTGGGTGAAACGTACCGATCGATTACGCAGGCGAGCGCAACGGATACAACATACCCGAGATAGTCGAGATCGAGGAGCTGGGCGCGTGGCTGAGCGACGAGGGCGGGCGAGCGCTGCACGCGGCCGCGCCGCTCGACCGCCAGCTGCCCGCGCCCGCCAAGCGCCTGCTCGCCGACGCCTACATGTGCTTCTACAGGAGCCCGGACGTCGCCATGTACAGATAGAGCGCTGCGCCGGTGATGCCGTGACGTCACTGTCTATGAATAATCCGCGGAGCCGCCGCGCCGCGCAACGACGCCTACATGTACTTTTATAGGAGCCCAGATGTCGCCATGTACAGATGAACGCCGGTGATGTCGTGACTTGTGACGTCACTGCCTATTGATAATCCGCTGAGCCGCGTCGAGCCTGATAGAGACTGCAGCAGAGACGTCACTATATACAGAGAGGCTGATCGGGCCTATATTTAGTGTATAACTTATTAGTAGTGGCTAGGAGAAAGGGAAGGGGGGGGATGATTTTATCTATCATAATTTGACACTTGTGGAAGAGAAGGTAAAAAAAAATTATCACACTATCACACTGATATTATAAACTAGACGCTCATCCCGGCTCCGCCTGTATATGAAGATACTAGTTTTATCCTAAGAAAGCATTTAATTCGGATAAATGTAATCCTATCACCCAAGTCAGGTCAATCATCAAAATTAGTTCAGTAGTTTCAGCGTGATTGACGGACAAACATCCAAACAAACGAACTTTCACATCACACTAATATTATAAATGTGAAAAACAGGAATCATATCTGGGCGGAGCCGGGACGAACGTCTAGTATGTTATATAGCCTTACATGCTTTACGACAAAACAAGACAAGAAATTTTGTGTGAATCATAAAATACTGCACATTGGAGTTTTAACTCTATTGAAAAAGAATAATCCATAGAATAGATGTTATGTAAATGTCTCTATTTACATTTGATTATTCTATAGAATTAATGATTTATGTGCAATCATTAAAAAATAACATCATTTATAATAAAAGTTAGTTATATTTGTATATTACAGGTAAAAAGTATTTTTATCACAATTTTCTAATCTAGTACATTTCTATAAGATTTCATAATACATGCAGTTGTAAATATTATAAAAAAACATAATATTTATTACTATTTTGTCTTAATATCTATTAAAAATAATAAGTTTAGCTCTAATATTGTGTTAATGTGGATTAAATTAGTACAATAGACTTAAAGGGCTTTAAATTAATTAGCAAATGCATTTTTTAGATAATGAAATTATATCTGTACTTGATTATTATTACCATTAAAATATTATTATATTATTTATAAATGATTTGATTTAATAAACAGAAAAAGCCTATATATCTATTGGTCTTGGTTTTATTTTCTCATATGTTCGTGTGTACTTGTGTTTATATTAATACCCCTGTGTCACGTTGATTACTAGCTTTTGGCCCGCAGCTTACTCGCCTAAACTTCAAAATATGTGTTATAGAAAATATTTTTTTTTTTTTTTCAAATTAAATATCCACTATGACAATACATGGAATAGTTTGAGATTGCCCTGGTTTAATCAATGTGTCCTATCATACATAAATAATTACTATAACTCTTCATGGCTCATCTGATTTTTCAAGTTGCAATCACATTCATATTTTGCTTGTGGCACATGTGTCATATTGTTCTTTACTGTTATTTCACCTTTTATCCTTTTACTCCATTCCTAAAAGCAAAAACATTAAAATATATCCAAGGTAGGTATATATATACAATATAAATACTATAACTTTACTAGAAAACTCACAGAAAACAAAACTACATGGTAGCAAAGAATATGTTGTGGTAATAAATTTTCATTTGCAAACTCTTTGGCATTTATAGCGATTTTGTAAGCTTCAACATCATGATCTTTGGCCCAAAGTATTCTTTCCTTTAAGTCTGAGAGATCTCTTGATACTGGTACATAATGCACCCAAGGTTTAAGTTGTCTATAAAAATGTTCATAATAAGGTGAATCTTGCTTTAGGACTAAAGCACCCCCAGCCAGAAGGTATGGTAATCTATATGCAGCTACAGTTCCATCTATATTGATTTGATATTTATACTGAAAATAAAAGAATTATTAAATAAATTAACAATTTACATATAATACAAGTATATAACTATTGAGTAAAAGGCATACATCAAAAAATTTATAGAATGATATATGAGGAATTTTAGGGCCATACTGTTCCTCTTTATCTCGAAAGAAGAAAAAGTTTGTTAAAGATGCATTGATCAAATCTGGGTTAGCTCTTGCTATATCTATGAGTTTCAATCTTTCAGCCCGAGAATCACGGCCCCTCCAAAATGCTTTTGGTTCTCTGTCTTTCCATTGGTGTTCTACATTTCCTTGTACTGATAATATATCTAGTGTTACCCTGTAAAAAAAAATATTTCAAAACATTTCTTTATTTATTGCTATTAGTTAGCAAATATATACAAAACTGTATCATATAATAGTACCTTCCCATATTTTCTAATGTTGACTCGGTAATGTCATATGTTGGCATCACAATATCAAGGGAGTCATCTTTACCACACCAAGAAAACATAGGCAGTGGCTCACTTCCTTTCCTAATCAGTGGCCAATCACCTAGATTAATCATTAACTCCATATCAGGTAAAACAACTTTTCTAGTAATTGACAACAGTACATTATCAGCAAACATGTTAAAACCCACATGTTTCCCATAGCAGTCTCTATAAATTTCATTATTTTTTATAACATAATGGCAAAAACTTGTACTATCTGGATTGTGATATTTCTTAATTATTGTTTTAATTTGAGTTTTCATTTGCACATTTTTAAATGGTTCAAGATCCTTATTGATTTGTTCATAAGTTTTCGGACATTGATTATTTTTTAGCCACAATTTTAGATCTTTCTCTGGGCATGCACACTGATCAGGAAGAATTGGACCTAAAACATTAAGAAAATGTATAAATAATTGAAAATAATATCTCACATTTTGTATGTTGCACACAAATATGTTTTATGTACATAATATATATAAATACTAACATACCATCAAATGTGATTGGAGAATCTTTTATATGTTTACTCATATAAAACATATTAATAGACAATTTTGAACAAACTTCATATATTTTGTATCGTACAATAAATGTGCCATCCTTCCTATCTAAGACGTTGGACCATATTCTACAACGAGCTTTTTTTAGGGACTGTCCAGTAATTTCTACAGCGAAGCTTTGTGCGAACTTCAACGAATACCTTTAAAGAAAGAAACTGGTAAAAAAATCTTAAAACTGCATAATATTTTAATACTAAGTATAAAATACAAACGTTTCTTCATCGACATGTGTAAAATTAACAAAGAAATATCTTGCAGGCATAACGATAGTTTGAGGTTGTAACCCCGGACCCGAATATATAACGTTTTGTGCATTGCAATAAAAAGCTGCACATAAAAATATGAATGTAACACTAAAGTGCAGTAAAGTCATAGCTTTAAATGATATAGTAATCACGTATTGAAGAAAATAAGAAAATACACTAGAATTGGGTCATTTTCAGTCTTTTGGCGATACACAGTCAACAGTTTTAGGTTATAACAATGTACTCTTGGGTCAACAATGTTTGTTTACAAAAATCATATAATTGTCAAATCAGCTGTGACAAACTTTTTACAGAGGGGAGGAAAGTAAAAAAGGCAACAGTGGAATGCAAATTTAGATGATTATTATTTACATACACATATTTAACGCATAAAAAAGTTCATATCACGTCACATGTTTGGTATATATTCGATATATTTGTGGTATGTTATTATCTAGTCGCTCTAACTACAGTTACTGAACTTATTTTGTAATGTCAAATTGTCACTTGTCAATTGTCATAAAATTGTTCAATTTAATTTCAGCGTGATACCCAAAGAGTAGTATAATAATACGGGTACCTATATCAATAAATTTGTAATAAAAATATTTTGATCACATGTATTAAAAAATTTGTTAATCAAGTTATATTTCGTTATAATGACTACCTCTAATATACAAGTTTTATGCAACGTTCTGAATAAATTTAGGTAATATAACCAAAAACGTATTATCAACTTATTTTAAATGCAAAATGAAGTTTTAATAATAGTTTTTATCGTTTGCAGGATCGATAATATTATAAAAAGATCTAATCACTACCAGCCTCCTAGATACCGGCCACCTTATTGGTTTGTGAAGAAAGAAAGAGTTGTATGTGTCTTTAAAGTCATACTTATAGATAAATAATCATTATAATCAGCCCATATATATTCCCAATGCTGCGAAACAGGCCTCCTATGAGGATTTAGGCCATAATTGCCCGCACTGGCCATACGGGTTGGCAGATTTGACATTTCGTCGAACTTTTGATTTCCGTACATGTCGGTTCCTTTTTTTATTTTTTTATGTCATAGCGGGCAGCTGAGCTGGTGGTTCGCCTGATGGTAAGCGATCACCACCGCCCATAAACATTCGCAAAGGTAGTACCTCTGTGAATGCGCTGCCAGCTTTTATGGGGTAAGGGAAAAGGAAAGGATTAACGACTGGAAAGAAGGAATGGACTAGGACGGGTGAGGAAAAGGAAACGGGCCTCCGGCTCCCCCACTCACCGTACGAAACACAGTGGCAGTCAACTATTTCACGCCGGTTGTCTGAGGGGGTGTGTACTTCCCCGGTGCGAGCTGGCCCAATTCGTGCCGATGCGTGCTCGACTCCCACAATAAAATTTCCTTCACAATATTTTTTACACTTTTCCGAGCAGTCGTGCTGTTATCAACACGCGCAGACAAATTGAAATATTAATTTATTTCCTGCATGTTCGCTGGGTCTCTAACTCCTGACTAATGATTTAAGTCCTCACCACTGCTTCTAGAGATAAAAAATAATAACTTGTGTTTATAACTCGTTTCATATTACTGTACTGAATAATAAACTTCATATCTTATGAAATTGAAATAATATTTTTAAAATGTTAACAATTGTTTGAGTACATATGCATAATTGTATTCCATATCAACAGGTTAGTGATGATTTGTTAACACAAGATAATAGAGATTTTATTGAAGAAGTTAAACAAGATAAACAAAAATCTCAACTCATTTTGGAATCACCTTTGGCTAACATTGAACCCCAAAAGTCAGCAGAATGGACACCATTCACCAGACGGGTTGGTGTCATAGCTCGTAAAATTGGAAATTATCCTCTATGGTCAAAAGATGGTAAGAAGTATCAAACTACTTTATTACAGGTAAGTTTTTTGATAGTAACTTTGTTTAAAAATAATACCTACATTGCTAATGTTGTATGTATCTGGAGATTTCATTTTCAATTTCTTTTAGGTAGTAGATAATCATGTCATAAAATATATTCCACCAGAAGAGTTTAAACCAATGAAGACAACTAAAGTAAATTGGAGAGAAAAAAGGACTTTGGGTTGTTTGTTAGTTGGTTCTGAAACTATAGATCCAAGCACTGTCACAAAAGATTACTGTGGAATGTTTACTAATGTTGGAATGCTTCCTAAAAGGCATTTATGTAGATTTATGGTGACGCCTAATGCTCAGCTCCCAACCGGTACACCATTATATGCAACACACTTCAGAGTTGGTGATTGTGTTGACATCCGTGCAAAAACGTAAGTTCAAATCTGTGAGTTTAGTAGCAGTAGTCTAAATTAATTGATGTGTGAAACCAATGAAAGTAGATTATTCTTTTGCATTCTGTAGATAATCATTAAACTGTCGTTCAAAATGTGTTATATGAAATTTTATAGAATTGATCGAGGATTTCAAGGTGTTATGAAGCGATGGGGTTTCAAAGGAATGCCTGCATCTCATGGTGTCACTAAAACCCACAGAAGGCCAGGTAATATTGGTGCTGGAGGTGAAAAAGCTCGTGTTTGGCCAGGTACGAAAATGCCTGGTCATATGGGTAATAGGTCTGTAATAATTCTCCTGTGTACATTTAACATGGTATATTATCATACATCAGGATCATTTAGTAATATTTTTAATCGATTTCAGATGGCGTATGTTGCGTGGTGTCAAAATCCTGCGTATAAATACCGAACATAATGTTTTATGGATGTTAGGTGTAGCAATTCCTGGAGAAACTGGTGCAATGTGTTATGTCTATGATACAGTATTGCCCCTGAAAAAGTTGAAAACACCACCCGCTTTTCCTACACAGCCTCATGTTGATGGACTACCATTGGAATATTATGATGAATCCATACATCAATTTGATCAGCCAACAATTACATTTGAAGAATCATAGGGCTAAAATTAAATGTTATTTACAATAGAAGAAAACATTTAAGTAAAAGGAATAATGGAAAATTAAAATCCTGCAAGATGTATGCCAGAACAAAATATTTTGTTGAATGATTAGTGTTTAGTTTAATAAGTATAAATAAAATATAAATAAACCATGAATGTTTTATTGCAGAATATATTATATATCCATTCTTAATTGTATTCAAGGAACATATTTTACATGACAAACCAAAAAGCACTTAATAGTTATCACTGTCATAATTGTGGACTGCAATAAAACACATCTTTTAATAAGTAATCAACTTTATTTTTATCTACTGTAACTTATTCATTAACCATTATAAGCTAACATGATGAACATTACTATTAAGAATTATTTAATTTATAAAACAATAAAATTAAAAGTTCAGTACATAATATCCTACATAAATAATATAAAAATATATGAGTTTCATAATTATTCCATAAACATGAATAGCCATAAAAATATGGTTTACAAAGTTTATCATTATTTAACATCACTTTAATTGTGATTTGTCATTTATATTGAAAATTACATGTTACAAAGTAATCCATGCACACATTATGAGAGTTACTGTTGGTTAGGGGGTTGGAAACTATATCCGGGATATGGCTGAGCACCAGCTGGTGGGGGAGCCCCTGGGGCTGGAGCCCTAGCATATGGGTAGGGGGATGGTGGGTATTGGCTTGGTGGATATCCCTGTTGATAAGCATGTGGAGGATAAGCTCCACCAGCCGGTGGGTAATTCTGTGGGTTTTGAGGATATGAGGACTGGGGAGGGGGAGCAGTTGACACTGAAGGAGCGGGGCTACCAGGTTGTGAGGATGGATTGGAATATGGTGGCTGGCTTGCAGGTGGGTATGGAGATGGTTGCCCTGATGGAGGATACTGCTGTGGAGGACCACTTTGAGGTGGTCCTCCAGATGCAGCTGTTGATGGTGGCCCGTTATTTCCATGAGTACTAGAATTGAAAGTTGGAGATTGCGCAGATGGAGACCCATATCCTGTACTTGGTGGGTTTTGTGAAGTATATCCACTTGGTGGAGGTTGTGGTGATCGATTAGGTTGAGAAACAGGTGTTGAACCATAAGCCGATGTGGGTGTAGTATTTTGGAAAGATTGGGTTTGATATGGCTGTGGTTGGGAAGTTGTTGTATTATATGTGCTAACACCAACATTTGGGTAGTTGGCTCCTGTCTGAGGAGGTGGATAAGCAGAATTTCCTGTATATCCTGGTTGAGATGGACCTCTCACTGGATAGGGAGAACCTGCTGCAGCGGGACTACCAGGAGGAGGTGCATATGGTTGTTGCCCTGATGATGGGGGGTATCCTGGGCCAGGGTGTGTAGAAGGAGGATAGTTATTTGGAGCAGTGGTGATTGGAGGCCCATAGTTAGAGTTGGGTGGATAACCTTGAGGTTGCTGAGATGGGTTGGGAGGGCCATATCCTTGCCCTGGAGGACCATAACCACCCTGAGGAGGATACGCTCCTTGGTATTGACCTTGATACTGGTTTTGTGGGTATGGCCTTTGACCATATGACTGTGTTGGTCTAGTTGGTGCACTTGAAACTCCTGATGGTGGGCGATATGGTTGTTGTGGGGAACCAGGAACTTCAGCACCACTGGCGGGAGGGTTGAGGGCACCCTGAGGCACATTACCACTTGCTAGTTGATGAGGGGGCTGTGAAAAATATACAATATCTAAGTTGCTAAATTACATTTAGATATTATTCAAGAATAATGATCATTGCGATGCTAAGTAACATGTATACGTAAGTACACGTTACAGATAATTTTAATAAATGCTTGTTATATGCGCATGCAATAGTATGTTTCAAAATTTCCAAAGAGGTAATAATAAACAAAAAAGGTTTTTATACCGGTAAAATAGCTTGAATATTCTGATTAGCGTCGGCCACCGATGCTAAGTAAACCAAATTCCTGTGCAGTACTTGCTGATATTGGTGACATTCAACTAGCTGTCCTTTCGATTGATATTCTTGAATAGTTTGTATTAAATGAGCGTTTTCATCCAACATTTTCTGGATTTGTGCAGGACTTAACGGAGGCCGGTTTCCGCGAGGTGCGAAAGCCACAGACATTTTTTTAAGTTTTTCTAACGCACAAAACACAATATAAATCACTGGGACCGCATCTACAAAATGGCTATTATCGAAATAATCTATTTTAAACGAAATGCTATTAGTAATCCTTTGTCTTATTTCATTAAAAAGAAATAGGTATAAAAATAATTTACACACATCTAGACTATCGATAGCAAAACACAAAGCAATAAAAAAAAATCTTTGAGTTGGAGTTGCTATCTAGGAAGATATTTATTACCAGACTTAATAATACGATATAACGATTTTTATGACATTTAATTTTTACCAAAGCACCTTCTTATTGAGGTGAGTAGATACCTCATTTGCTACTTTTTTTTAGATAGGAGATACATGAATTAGGTATCAAAAATCGTGTCACTGTCTAACCGGATTATTATTTTGGGTGTTACTTTTTTAATAAAGGGGGAACTTTGTGCAGCCAATTAATAGTGGAAATGTACATAGTTTAACAGTCGTAAGTACTTTTACTTATTATTCTGTGGTTGTGAGTGGGAAAATAAGTAGTTGAACAAGCTATATTTATAGCTTGGATACAATCGAAAAATCAAATGTCATTTGGGACTTAAGCGGATGGCAGATGCCAATGTCAGAGCATGAGAAAGCTGTTTGCGTTTTTATGTCAACTACGTTTCTGTTAATTCATTGAAATAATATAATTTTCCAGTTGTCTTTTATTAACAAGGAAAAATAAATACAAACAAACATGGCTTCAGTGCTTGTTCCAGAAGTGCCAGCACCAGGATTTTCTTTTGAAAATTGTCAAAGGTAAGAAATTAACCTTTTCTATTTGATGTATTATTTTGTTAAAGATTTCTCACCAAACCATTTATCTTCTTTTAGAAATGCATTCCTCGACCAAAAAGGCTTCCCTGCACCGAAGGCGACAAAAACCGGCACAACTATTGTCGGAATTATTTATGCAGATGGAGTGATTCTTGGCGCTGATACTCGTGCCACCGAAAACACTGTAGTATCAGATAAAAATTGCCAGAAAATTCATTATCTTGCAAGCAACATGTATTGTTGCGGTGCCGGTACAGCCGCAGATACCGAAATGACTACTCAAACTGTTGCTTCTCAGCTAGAGCTCCAGCGCCTTCACACAGGGCGTGTGGTGCCAGTAGAGACCGCGTCGACTCTCCTGAAACGTATGCTTTTCCGTTATCAAGGTCACATCGGGGCCGCATTAGTGTTGGGTGGTGTGGACCGCACTGGACCCCATATCTATTGTATTTACCCTCATGGATCAGTTGACAAACTACCATATGCAACTATGGGTATGTACTTTTCCAATCAACCAAATACAAGTATAATAACATAATATTATCTGATTCATCATAAATTCTTATTATAAATGTTAATTTAAAGGTTCTGGATCTCTGGCAGCAATGGCTGTTTTTGAGTCACGCTGGAAACCTAACATGTCTGAAGAGGAAGGCAAAAAGCTTGTAAGAGATGCTATAGCAGCTGGTATCTTCAACGATTTGGGCTCAGGTTCCAATGTTGACTTATGTGTAATCCGCAATACTGGCCCTGCCCAATACTTAAGAACATATGAGGAAGCTAATGTGAAGGTAAAATAAAATTGCAATAAGTACTACAATAAAAAAAAATTAATTCTCAAAATTCCTTGCAAAAAATTTCTCTCAATTGTTAATAAGGAGTCTAGATGAAGAGGTTATATTAATAAATAGATGTTTGTCTCAGCTCTGGTCTGGTTGACCTGGGCTGAAAAGAAAAAATAGCTCATGTAAGACAGTGAAGATGTAGTTTTTTTAATAGTGAAAGAATTTTTGAAATTGGTTCACTAGTTGAGTGAATATATTACAAAAACACAAATGCTTCTGATATCTAATATTGGTTTGATTTATTGATATATTTACTTAGCTCTTTAATTCCTAATTTAAATACATATATACACAGTACACAAGACTTATTTATTATTTAAAGCTTTAACTTTTAAAAAGTTGTAGTTGCTGAACCAACATTAAATTTTGAGGAGTATTTCATAGCTCACATGATGAGTGGTTCAAACAATTAATACAGATGTGATTTGTAGTATGATTTTTCCGAATATTCATTACACTACTAGTTATTACTATATCAAAAGGGTTTTAATCTTTCCTCATAATTTTTTTTCTAATTTCAGGGTAAGAAACAAGGTTCATACAGATATGCACCTGGAACCACAGCTGTATTGAAGCAGAGGGTCATCCCTCTGGAGGTGGAATCTGTGTCGGTTCGTCCAGTGCAGCCCATGGATGTCGAACCTTCCCCAAGTCGCCGTTAAATTACATTTAAATAAAGCATTTTTTAAACATTCCTTGTCGTCTTTATTAATAATTGGCTATTCGCCCGCGGCATCGCTCGCGTGAACTATAAAATTTTGAGTGGATTTTTTTCGAAAAATAATATATTTTTTACGTCTTTTGATGCGTATATATCTAGCAACTATTTATTTTAGCAAAATAGTAAAGACCTATTTTGAAACCCCAATTAATCTCTTATACCACAACTGGAATAACATATAGGCAACTTTTTATCCCTATATTCCTACGGGAACCGCGAAACCGCGGGGCGCAGCTAGTAACTTTAAATAACTTATTTAAGGTTCAGAAACGGTTGTTTACTGTTTCATATGGAGGGTAGAGGTACTATTTCAATATGTGTAAGTACAGATAATATGTGTAACTATACATTTCCTATTAGGGGAATTGATAAATTTTTTATTATCCATATTAAAATAATCAAATATCCCAGTAATTATTAGTTATGCGTAAAATATAATCCATGTCATAAAAAAATTGGTCAAAGAAGTCTCTTAATCTTTGATTCGTGATATTGACAAAAACCGTTAAAAGGATTTTGATAATACTTAGCAGCTAGAGAATTTCCGGCCTTCGCTGTGGGTTCGACCGCGGGTGAAACCGCATAGCACAAATTACATAAAAATTGTTTAATGATCAAATAATACATTTTAGTTGATTGAAAAGAAACATAAAATAAAACTTGCAATGTTTGTAAAATATTTTAATAGCATTGGGTCGTTTATAAGATATGTATTACAATGTTAATTCATATAAAGAGTTAAGAAAATAAAAATAAAAAAATTATAAAATAAAATGTTTTCCTTACATTAAATATTTATAAATAATAAGTCTTGTATGAATACTAATGACTAAGTTTCACAACTCTATCAACTGGAATGGCATTACTTGTACAGTATTATAGTAGTTCTTATGTTATATAGGCATATTCTACTTTTTATGTAGAATAAAGTCCCACGTATCTTTCCATCTGAGATTCATTAAGTCGACTTCGGTGAGATCTGTGTTTCCATAACTGAGTACACTAAACTTTTTAAAAGTGAGTATTACATAGGCCAGCCAAATGGCTATGCAGAATATAAATATGTGAGCGAAGGATCGTGTCCTTTCTCGCTTTTGTATTATATAATAGATGTGATCTACGACAAAAGAAAGAAGTAATATCTTAAACATATAAGCGGGTAAATAGTGATGTAAGAAAAGTGTTCGATCCATGAAGAAAAAGGGGATGTAGTGGAGCCAATAGCCTAGAAAGAGAATGCATCCGGCGTCATAGAATTTCTGTGAAGCTCTGGGCGGGAGATCTGTGATAGCTCTTCTTGTTCGAATCGCATATAGTACAAGGAATGCACCATACAATAATACTGAAAGAGTGCCCGCATACCAGGTCACTAGGTTGCCAATCAGGTGTACTTGAGCCTGTTAAAAGAAAGAATATAATGTACAAATATTAAAAATTAAAGAATTCATAACTAGCGTATCGATCATGTAACCGTGTCTAACACAGCTTTCTTCACATGCGCGTGTAATTTTTTTCAGTGTCTGCTTTTAAAAGCAAAGTGCTACGTTTTGGCGGTTAAAAAATTAATAGGGTTGCTGACGCGTTGTTATATGTTTTTAAATGAAATAAAATGCTGTAACAATAAAAAGTATGCTTAAAATCTATATCGATCGAGGATAATGTATCTAAGATTACGCACCCTAAAATGCGGTCAATCAGGGTAATAGTGAACAGGGGGTAATTAGAAAAACTTATAAGGAATTTTTTTCCCTAATAGCAAAACGTTTTTAAATAACTTTAGTCTAACAAATTTTCATAGATTTCACTACATAGTATAAAACTGAGTCGCTTTTTCTGTATGTCCCTATGTATGCTTAAATATTAAAACTACGCAACGGATTTCGATGCGGTTTTTTTTAATAGATAGAGTGATTCAAGAGGAAGGTTTATTTATATATAATAACTATTAACTACTCCGAATTTAACGCGTGCGAAGTTACCATTAGAAATAGTCAAGTTTTTTAAATATTTTTCCAATCACCCCCGTTCACAATTACGTAATATTATTTATTATTGACTATAACGGCAAGCGCAGACGCACTCACGTTGGAGTCCGGCGAGAGCCAGTAGGCGATGGAGCGCTGCAGCAGCGGCCAGTGGTGCGGCTCGCTCGCGAACATGTGGCCGTGCGGCGCGTCGGCCGCGTGCGCCGCCATCTTGCGCTGCAGCTCCACGAACTTCGCCCAGAAGGAGAGCCGCGTCGCCGCGGTGGGGATCATCTCCGCGGACACGAGCTCGCGCTCGCGCTCCCGCCGGTCCTCCGCTGGTGGGATTCATTGTATTGTCAACCGACTTCAAGAAAAGAAGGTTTTAAATTCGACTGGTTATTATTGTTTGAATTTGTTAACTCAGAGTTTTTGATTGGGTTAACCAATTTGTATGAAAATTAATGCTTCCTTGTGGTCATATAAAAAATTCGTTGAATATTTAGGTTTTTGTAAAAAATAATTAATAGGGGGTCGCCCTGGTTTCGCCGGTGGTATATATATACTATAGAACCTATAGCCTATATAGCACTCATGGTTCACATAAGGTTTCATGTTGAAATAATTTAAAAAATTCATACATTGGTACATATTATATAGCCTATGACACTCAGTGAAGTTGCAGCTTTCTAATGGTGAAAGAATTTTTGAAACCGGTCAAGTAGTTCTTTTAGTAACCGTTACAAACATACAAAATCAATCATATAATTAATTAATAATTTGAGATTTTAACTCAACGAATTTCAAATATGACATAAACGTTTACACATCATAAATGTATAACATAACCCTCACATTTAGAATATCGATGTTCCTCAACATTCCACACGGTATCCTGGTGGTCGGTGACCTTATCTGCGACCACCTCGTGCTGGTGGAAGCCCCAGGCCGGCAGCTGCCTACCGCTGAATCGCAGGGCGGAGCCCGAGGGCACGTGAATGAGCCGCACCAGCGAGTGGATGCTGTCCCATGTGGCTTCCTCGGACTCGCGATTTACGATCTCGACCCGCCACAGATTCTGCGCTGGCATCGACACGTTGTAGTCGATGTAGCACGATACTTCCTGTAAATACACCGCTTTTATTAATAGAAGAAGAATCAATATAAACTATCGTCTCACTTGCTCTTAGAGTATGGGTACGTAAGGACATTATTTAATCTTAGCGTTCCTTATCAGGATTAAAAAATAAACTCATGAAATTATTGCATTGCCTGACAAGTAAACAAGTGCTTAAATTAAATCTAACCATTAAGTTATATGTAAAGTTGGTCAAAATCGTACTATCCTACTTCCTACTATAATATTATAAATGCGAAAGTTTGTAAGGATGTGTGTGTGTTTGTTGCTCTTTCACGCAAAAACTACTGAACCGTTTGCAATGAAATTTCGTACGTAGATAGCTGGACAACTGGAATAACATATAGGCAACTTTTTATCCCGATATTCCTACGGGATACGGACTTACATGGGTGAAACCGCTGGGCGCAGCTAGTCTAATCTAAACTTGTCGAAAACATACAAGTGAAGTTAAAAAATGCGTATTAAAAAGGGGTTACTTAGAGAATTTTTAAAAGGCTGTGCGATTTTACTGTTTTGTATTTTAAACAATAAAATATCAATTGAAATAACAATTATTTTGGGTAATGTACATCGGTAAGAGTACGACGGCGTGTCGAATTTTAGTATGTTCACTTAAATTAGCATATGTTTACAACAAAGACCAGAGAGCATTGTAGACATGCGTAAAACACAAAATTAGTTACGATATTACACAACAAGGTACTGATACAATACAACACGGATTTGAACAAAAGCATTTTTTGAAATTTAAACAGCCCAATTCACAGCCTGTTTCACCATATAGAATAAGCCTCCCAGTTTCCTTGTAAAACAAAACAGTTGGTATTCACATATATTTCTGTAGATTATGTCGATATTACTTTCCTTCAAACATTTGAATAGCAGTCTTAAAGCACCTGTGATTGCGGCGTCACAGCTGCAGCCACGTCGTGCGAGTTGAGCGCTCTAGTGGTGAGCCCGTGCACCAGCTGCACGATATCGCCGTGTCGTATCGCGTCCGGCGGGTACGACACGGTGAGCGACGACACGTCGGGTCGCTTCACTATCCACCAGTTGTTCACGTCCTTGAAGCTGTAGCAAGTGACCTGCTGCTGGTGGGAGGAGCCGCGCCCGTCCGAGTAGCGGACCGGGTACACATGCGCGTGCGAGTGCAGCCAGCATGTGCGACCGTGGGAATGTCTAAACGATGTTAAAACATAATACACATATTCATGAAACGAAAATAAATATAAAAATTCTAAAAGCAACTTTAATAATAACAAAACGGGTCAAGTAACTATAATTAAATACACGTAACTATCATTAACACAAAATAATAAACCATTTAATTTATGATTATATACCTTAATGTTATCTGGGAACCGTGTGCAACATGTAATGGTTGTCCTCTAGTTATACTAGCAAGGCCTCCTTGTAATGATGCTTGGAATGCACTAGACATAACGCTATCATGAGGTCCAGCTTTGGGTAGCATAGCCAAGTGTGCATAAAAAACACCCACATACACACTGAGAGGTATTGCGATCAATATAGCTACTCTCCATAATACCGACATTGCAAGGCGTAAGGTAGATTCAACTTGGCCTATTCTGTTCCACATTTGACGACCAACCAAAATAAATGCCAAAAAATATGTGTAAAACCCTGAATATTTTATGCTGTAAAAGAATAATATATATATAAAGTAATATATAACAAATACTTCAATAAAGACAAATTAGAAAATAAATGCCATATCTGTTAACTTACGAGAAACAACATCCAAGTGACACTGCTCCTATACAAAGCCATAAAATTGAAGCTAGGCCAGTTTTCCTTGTGCTTTTAATAACACTCAAAGTTCCCCACATTCCAAACAAAATTTGTATACTTTCTAACAACATGAATCTGGATTGGGTGAGAAGACTATTTTCTGCAAAATGAAAAACATATTTATATTACAAAATACATGTGATAGCCTAGCTCATGTTATAAGAAAAATTCATATTTGAATATAGTTTTTAATTTGGAAAGAAATAAACTTGTATATGTTTATTTAGGTAACTATATTTTATAAAACACTAGCTGCATGCCCCGGCTCCGCACAGGTAGTCATTTGACATAATTGAAAAAATATAATCTATTGTATCTATGTAGTCGGATCAATCTGCACATGGTGTGCAAATTTGATTAAAATTAGTTGAGTACTTTAGGAGGCAATCGCGGACAGACAATGTGACACATAATTTATATATATATTAAGAGATTTTTATTACACATACCAAATAAAACCAATAAAGCAGCTAATACAGCAGTCCCTTGGTGTACTGAAGTCTCTAACATAAATTGATATGAAAGTGCAACAAGAAGACTCCCACTAATTGCTGGTATAATTCTTAAAGCTGTTACAGGTACATTTTCTGTATATGGAGATCCTATTCTATCAAATGTGAAATTCCCATCATAGCCAGCCACTCGACCAGCTAAATATAATAACTGTTTCCCTAATGGTGGATGAGCATCAAAAAAGAAAACCCCTTTTGTATAAAGTGATACATATCTACCATAGTGTAGTTCGTCAAAACTGAAAATTAACATTAATTTATATTAAATATGTATTAAAGTACAAATTTAATTAAGCTTCAAGAGCAAAGCACAAATTATTATCACTTAAAATTTAAAATAAAAGTAAAGAACTTTATGGGTATTGCTTTAATCAAACGTGATTTGAAAATAATGCCTTTGAATTATTATTATTTATGTATTGATAAGAGATTTATAAAAAAAACTTACACAATGTAATGAGGATTGTCTAAGTTATACAATCTGGTGCAAAGACCTAAACCTAAAAGAATAAGGAATATTATATCAATTTCGATTTTTAAATAATATCTATGTGATATGTTTGTATCTCCTTGATAATTATCATGTTCGCATTCATTTTCATTTTGTGCTGCGGCACCATCACCCTGAAATAAATAATTTAACTTTCCATTACATTCAGTAGAGAGGATAAGTTTTTCTATTATATTTAATTTCATACTTAAAAGCGTCATTAATTTTTTTAAGTTAATATAGGACAGCTAAATGAAATGATTGGTTTTTAAAGTATCAAAAATACTTACAACTTCTCTTTTTAATAATTTTAAACTTTGTTCACAATTCTCTGTTTCATAAACTTTCCTGACCTCATTTTGTTTGCTGTGTTCCTTTCTATTTTTCCGATTTTTTATAGCTTTCGTCGACTCCAAATCCATTTTAAATCCTTAATACGTAAGAATTATTTATGTGATTTAAATTTTTGCATTTATTTTAATTTTCAATTACAAAATAATATAGACGTAAGCAAAATTTTATAAACATTTTCGATCAGTCTCGGTCTAACGGAATATTATTACTGTACCACAGAGTAAGTGATTATGTTACGGTATTATTTGAACGGAAATTATCAACACAGATCACTATATATATTTAGTAATCAACCTAAAAACTAGACCAAAGATAATATTTCTATGCCAGATACTTGTACTTATTATTCTGTGCAGACTAATTTCTAGCTATGGAGGGTAGAGGTAATATAAGGAGAATCATCTGTATAGATGAAAAAGTGTCCGTCAAAATGCATTAAATTAGAGTGGCGCCACATTAGCATCAGAGTAAACTTTAAAGGAGCTTTAGAAATCAATAAATTTACTATTATTTACAGTTCAGGAAATAAAATCACTCTTGCTACACGTTTTCTCATATAATCTCTTTAAGGTTATATTTGCTATATATTTTGTACTACGCGAGTTGTTGACATTTTCAATAACTAACTACTTTAGTCGACACTTTTTTGTCATTAAATTTTTCAACTCAGCGTACTTCATTTTGTTTACAATTGCTACAATCATACCATACCCTGTTTTTTACAGCTTAAAGCTGGACACTTTTTTCAATTTTCTACTTTATGAAATAATTCTCCTCAGAACCTCAGAGTGAGAATACACTATGCAGGATAAGCATTAAGCAGTAGTATTCTAATTGTCTATATTTACTCTGTAGTCTTAATTCACGCTGCGCTGCTAATTGCGCTTATTACACTGACAGAAATTAGGAAAGTGGTGAATAAATACACTTTATTTATTTCGGTCTTTCCTAATTTGATCGAGGTTTGTAGATACGGAGTAACTAGTACTTAATCTGTGTACTCGCAAGTAGAAATGCAGTTAGTAGTTATAGTACTGTGTCCATCTTAATAAAAGTACTCTGTCATCTGTCAGTGTCATTCGAGCACAATTTTTTAAAAATTGCGCTGGAATTTTTTTTGTCCCGGTGATTTTTTGTCTCAATCTAATTGTGTATAAATAGTGTATAATCTATGAATTGTGTTCCACTCCCAGTGGAATAAACCTTAAAACGCATATTAGCTTCACCTGTATGTTTCTAATTGATTTGAAAATAAATAATAATCTCTAAGATTTTCAGGGTGTATGTGATTATTTTTGTTATTGCCATTAGTTTCTACTAAGTGCTAAGTTACTCACAAAAGAATGACGTCCTTAAAAGCTGATATTGATTTAGTACAATGTCCGGTTTGTATGAAAGATTTTACCAAAAACAATATCGAAATTCATGTAAATAAATGTATATTTCTTAATACGCAATCTGAAAATAGCTGTAAAAGACCAGGCTCGCCAAATGAAAATATTCCATTGACGCAAATTAAACGAGTAAAAAAAGCTAAAGTAGAAATGAGTTCCAGCTCTGCTACGGTCAGTTCATGGTTACTTTAATATTATTAGTATACATACCTACATATTCAATATTCATATGTTTTTAGAATGATGGTGACAATTCTCAGAATCAAAATGTAAATAAAAGAAAGAAAGACTATAATGATAATAAAGATATCCCTTTAGCCGAGTTTATGAGACCATCATTGCTAGAAGATATTATAGGTCACAGGGAATCTTTTGGTCCTGGATCTATGTTACACTCTATACTTTCCAAAAAGAAAATACCAAATATGATTTTGTGGGGACCACCAGGATGTGGAAAGGTAAATCCTACTAGATCTTATACTCATATTAAATTACATTTGATTAGATAAATATAATTTGAAGGCTGATTAGGAAATTAATTTGTATGTTGATAGGTACCTTGCCCAAATATAAAACAATTTTTTTTTATATATAACACAATTTATTAATACATAGTAGAATTTCAGACATCAATTGCTAATGTAATAGCAAATGTATGTAAGGAACAAAGTAATTTGAGATTTCTTAAATTATCAGCAACTATGTCAGGAATTAATGATGTGAAAGAGGTTGTAAAAGTTGCCAAAAATGAAGCTCAATTCAAAAGGCACACTGTATTATTTATGGATGAGATACACAGGTAATAAATTATAGTATAAATTTTCTTTTTCTAAATAATTACTAATTTCAAAATTTTCTAAGTAATTATATGAATGATGATGTGATGATTAGAAAATTTGTGATCCCTTACATTTTTTACAATTGCAATTTACTGCATTAGATTTCCTCCATGGACTCCATACACATAATACATAATGTGAATATGTTGCAGTTATGTTTAATGCAAAGAATTTACTTTACACAAATATCCATTGGGTGTAGATTATGAGTTGCTGTTAATTCTGTGTCATTTTTAAATAAAACAAACCTAATGAAACTCATTATATCAAATGCCCTTTTAACAGTTTCATGGCAATAGGTACCTAAAAATATTACATAAATTATTTGTATTCTAGCTAGAAAACTTATAGAACAAGCTAAACTTTCTTGCTAGCTAAGCTCTTTTTGAAAATTTATTGAAGGAGTAATTCACAATACTTACAAATTGAGAATGTGTGACTTGATAAAGTATTCTTTATTTGATATATTCCGCAGATTTAATAAACTTCAACAGGATTCATTTTTACCACATGTTGAAAATGGCACAATCACTTTAATTGGAGCAACAACAGAAAATCCATCTTTCAGCTTAAACAATGCACTATTAAGCAGGTGCAGAGTCATTGTACTTGACAAGTTAACAGTTGATGATGTTACTAAAATATTAGAGAGAGCTGTTGAAAAAAATAATCTTGTAATGGTAGATGATGGGGAAAAAATTACTTTGGAAAATAATACAACAAAGTGAGTAGATTATTACAATTCTCATCTATCGCGGCTGATTGCTTGTGTGTTGTACAATGTACCAATGTTTGCACTCATTACAGAAAAAATAGCAAATTTTGTCCTACCCTTTTTGGCTTGCATATTCATGCAAATGTTAGCGACCGGCAGCAGAATTATAAAGCTTAATAACTAAGATTGTTTGGTTTTATTGTTAATTTGGTTCTTTACAAAAAAGTAATTAAATGATATGCCAGAATAAAGTCTGCAATTTCCAGATAAATTCAGATGATGCTTTTGGAATATATTGGAATAATGTTTCATTTCTATTAAGATTACATACAATTAATACAATGCTTATTCCATGTAGACAATCACTATGTATTATAAGTTTGGGGCATCTCTGGTAAATTGGTAAATATACTTCAGTTAAGATTCTATAAAAGTTGTGAAATTATTTTATTATGTTCAAGATGCCTAATAGAGAGAGCATCTTTGAAATGGCTCGCTGAAATGAGTGATGGTGATGCCAGAATTGCTTTAGGAGCACTGGAACTTGCAATAGCATCACATGAGAAAAGTGCTGCCTCAACCACTCCTGTGATAACTCTTCAAAATTTAAAGGATGGAATAAAGGTAATGTATTTTGTAAAGGTAATTTAATATTTTGAATTCCGTATAGATACTTATTCTATTTAAGAGGAATATCTAATTCACATAAAAACCCTTTTAAAAAATGAATAAGTTTGCGACATCCATAAATTCGAAAAAAAAAACAAAATCTTTCTTATATTTTTTAATTAAGTTTCAAAAAACAGTTTATACATAAATAAAAAGCCTTTAAAATATTATATTTAATGAAGCCATATAAAAAAATATTTGTATCCCACATACAAAAGTCGAGCACGCTTCGGCACGAATTGGGCTAGCCAGCACCAGGGAAATACCACATCCTCACACAAAACCGGCTTAATAATAGCTTGCTATTGTTTTTTGTACGGTGAGTGGGGGAGCCCGAGGCCGCATCTCCAAATGTTTATGGGCGGTGTTAGCGCTCACCATCAGGCGACCCACCATCTCCATTGTCGATTTGGCATAAAAAAAGAAATCGTTTATTTTATCTATTTCTTTAATTTTAAACATTTTTATCATTATATTTTATTAAGTTTCTGTATTGTGGTTTTTTTTTAATAGTAAGTAAATACATTTAAATGTTTTAGAGAACTCATATGTTGTATGATCGAAAGGGCGAGGAACATTATAATGTTATATCTGCAATACAAAAATCAATACGCGCCAGTGATGATAACGCAGCTTTGTACTGGACTACGAGAGCACTGCATGGTGGAGAAGACCCGCTGTATATAGCCCGAAGACTTATAAGAACTGCATGTGAAGATATTGGTAAAAATTACTGTATTATAATTCATTCACACATATCAGTTGAAATGAGATTGGTATGAGACTGTTACTTACTAATTTCTAAAGAATCTCTAGGAATTATAAGCATAATTAATTCATAATTTAAACTTCGTCAGGCTTAGGAAATCCAAACGCGATAGTTGAAGCGGTAGCGTGTCTTGAAGGGTGCAAACATATAGGGATGCCTGAATGTGACGTGTTGTTGGCGCAGTGCGCCGTGAGACTAGCGCGAGCTCCAAAAAGTACAGAAGTCTATCATGCAATGAAAAGGGTTCAGCGTTCTTTGAGAGAAACAAAAGGACCATTGCCGCCGGTCCCATTGGTTTTGCGTAACGCACCTACAAAACTGATGAAGGATTTGGGTATTTTAATTTTTATATTAAATAAAAAAAGCAGTGGTGGCTCAGTGGTGAGAACCTCGGACTTCAAAATCGATAAGTCGGGGTTCGAGACCGGGCGAGCGTGCAGGAATTAAATTGATTTTTCAATTTATCTGCGCATGTGGATAACATCACCACTGCTTAAACGGTGAAGGAAAACATCGTGAGGAAACCGGCATGTCCAAGAATTAAAAGTTCGACGACATGTGACATCTGCCAACCCGCACTGGGCCAGCGTGGTGGATTATGGCCTGAACCCTCATAGGAGGCCTGTGTCCCAGCAGTGGGAACATATATGGGCTGATGATGATGATGATGAATTTTTATATGCAATTTGTAAATATGCATTTCTTTTAATTGCTTAAAATGTCCATTGATTAGGTTATTAAAATGTTTGTTTGCGATACATTCGAAAAGAGAGATTCTTTAGGATTTTTTAGCTGTTGTAAAATTGCTACTTATATTAGTTGTAGACTTCTTTTGAGTTTTTATAAAAAAATGCACGGTAGGGCTGTTCCCTTTTTATAGATTTACAATAAATTATAATAATAACGCGATAAGATCTCAAGTAAAATCTCCCAAGGATTAACTCAATACCCATTTTACCTCTGAGGGTGCATTTGCACAACCGCACGTATACCGAGATGAATAACGCATGTGTAAACAATGTTTAAGTAACATTAAGATATTTGTATTTGTAAAAACTTGACTTGAGATTCGCTTATTCATGTTAAAACCTGTTTTTCGAACGTTATCAAAAGGATGATGAATGATGGTTCGCGTCGGAACTCGGAAAAATAGGTAGTAGGTAGGTAGTAGATATTTCATTCATTCCGTTATATCGGCCAAATTTTTGGGTAAACAAAAAATGAAGTCTGAAATATTAAGCATTTAACTGCAAATTAATTATTGTTAGCGACCCTTCAGGCAGATGGTCCAGCCAGCTAAACGATTGCTTATGGATATTAAATAATATTTACGGTCGTAGCATATATGTAAGCATATACAATTATGACTTTAAGAAAAATTTATAATGCACTTTCATAAGCAAAAAAAATCACACAATGAAAAATTTTACCTGGCATTGAATTGTGAATTGCATTGCACTATAGGTTTGTGCGATGTTTGCTAGTCTAGGAACGTCAGTCTGGCAGACTTGCCCGTTGCTCGTTCATGTGAGCTCATTTGTCGCGCGGGCAAATGCGAATATGCGCCGCCTGCTCTCGAACCTGAATGCAGTTAAAACAGACGTGTTTACGATTTGATTATTTCTAAAGTAGGTATTGAAGCATATGAGTTTCAAAAAAAATTAATTTATTTTGGGAAAACTAAATAACCTAATACGAGTTTATAAACTCTGAATACCGCAGTGTTGCTTATCAACGTTTAATTACAAAATCTAATGAAAGAATAAAAAATATAATATAAGAATTTTGTAATTCTTTGCACCACATTCTTTTGCTGCACCAGCAATTACGATTATTTTTTATCTCGTTGACATTGTAAAACTGTGAAACCGCAGAGACAAGAAACTGATGAGTCACGGGCATATGATAAAACTGCCCGTGGGCTTGTCTGAAGTTTAGTGAAGCTTTAACAATAAGTTTAAGTTGAATTTAGCGACCCTCGTTTTACGACGCCTAGTGCGGAAGCACCGCTCGCACCACCCTAGAATCGACCCTTGGTCGAAAGAATCACGGAAATAGCAAACATGAATTCGTAATTGCACCATTACACGTTACATTATTGTTATAGATTATTTGCGAAGATACAGTACTACAGTAATAATTCGTTATTAAATACATTGAGCATTTGAAGTTTTATTGTAGACAAACATTACCTTACACTCTACCAATAAAATGATTTATGGCTATATAAAATTGCCTGGCGAGAAATAAATATATAACATATAATATTATGCAGTTAAAATAAGTGTCGACGAAGCGAAGTGTAGATGTCGCTCACTTACTTCGAGATCTTTCGCTACTTTTCACCGCGGTGAAACATCTCATTCCCGTGGCAAGATCCACTATAAATTTTGATCGAATTGCGCCATCACTTTGAATTTCCCTTGACCCCGAGAGCTAAGCCGCAAGTAATAGTTATTGTATATGAAGAGGTAAAGATTGTGTGGTTGTAAGTGCATAATTTCTCAATCTACTGAACTGATTTCGGTGATTGACATTCAATGTTAATATAAATATTATGTATAATATATGTTACCAGAAAAAAACATGATATAAAAAAAATCTTGTTTCTTTAATATATTCAAATATCCTCTTATTTAAAAATGAATAACTGTCACTAATTAATTAATTAAAAGAGTTTTTTATTGTCATCCTCATTTTATATCGTAAACAATTCATATTTCAGGATATGCTGAAGGTTATAATACGCGTAATCGAGATTCTTCTGGTTTTGGATATATGCCGGAGGGTTTAGAAAATGTCAACTTTTTTAATGAAGAAACTATATTGAAGAGCGAATTATTGTAATGTTAATTGTATGCTATTGTTAAGATTATTAAAAAAAATAATGTAAAAATTCTAGTGTCATTATTTTTATTTGGATAATCTCATTTCACAATTTTTTATGACATGGTAAAAATTTACTATTTACAAGAAGTAGACATAATTGTAATGATACAATTATCTACAACATTGTACCTTTTTACTTACTTTTTCTAAACACTGTTCTATTTTATAAAAAATAAAATAACATTATTTCTTATTTTGCAACTTTTACTGCTGCACATTGTGCAAAAAATACTCAATAGAAATATATGCTGGGCAGCATTCATGTCCTTACATGTATAACATACGCAATATAATGTGTTTTGTTTGTAATTTTGTAAAATAACTATTGCTTACAAACAAGTTCATCATGTATAGACTGAATAAAGCCTCACTAATATTTACAAAGCAACTGCCAAATCCATACACAACCTTTCAACACATTCATACGAAAATATAAACTAGCAAGTACCTTATTATCCTAGCAATTTATTTTTATCTAGACTAAATTATAAATGAGATACAGAAAATGAAGTCCAAGTATTTGTACATTTAGAAATAACGCTTACTAAATAATACTTACTGAGCTACAGGCAACTAAATAATTGTCTAAAATAAATTAGAATCAGACTTCTAATTTGGATCCTAATGTGAGGAACAAAATTTATTTAGCTTTTTAATCTTTACACAAATTTGCTTCACGTCAAAAATACATAAAACAATAAATAATTTCAAGATAATAAACATGTATAAAGTGGAACGTTTACTGACGAAACAAAATATATATAATAATAGCTAATGCTATATTGATTCTAGAACACGTAGTCCGGCCCGGCCATGTCTATGGCCCAACGGAATTTATCCCGCTGTGTTTTATTGTAAATTTTTTCAATGGGCACGTTATGCTTCTTGCACCTGAAACAAAATATTATTTATAAGAAATATATCATAAAAGATATAATACAATGCTACAATAATTAATTAAAAATGTATATTTACCAAGAAACTGAAATACGGGGGTCGAGATAATTCAGTTTAGAAGTGCCAAGTGCAATTGTTTTATTTTCATCTTTATCAGTTTCTTGTAGTTCTAGTTTCTTCAATTGTTCTTTAAGACGTTCTAATGCCTTTTTCTTTTTATCACAAGCCAATTTTTCCTTGACAGAACCTCTTTTAGCAGCCTTACTTGCTTCCCTTAAATCTTCTTCAGCCTCATCAACTTGGTCTCTCTTAGCTTGTATTTTCTCTTTAAGAGCTTCCATTGATTTCGAATGACCTGAAGAATATAAAATTGTTCACAGAAAATAGTTACACTAAATTTCAGTACAAACCAATGGTTTCTTTTTGTTATGTATACATACCTTTTGGCACTGCACGCTGATGGTTACATAAAATAGCAACTGCACGATTCGCTCTGTTATAGGCCAGAATTTTTTCTGGTACAGTAGCATCTGGATCTGTCAATTCTTCCAACTGTCTTTGAAGAGTAATAGACGCATTGTAAGTACGGAAGACTTTTGCGGTTAATCCCGGCATCAAATCCTTTAAATGATCATTAAGTGTTTGTGTGTTGAGTCTATCAAATAGATCATCACTGCCTTTTTTGTTTTCCATAAATAATTCAAGATTTTTAAACACACGTTTTTCCACTGGCACCTCATTATAATAGCGAATTGAATCTTTACCAAGAAAATCGAACACAACTACAAATTCTTTTCCATCTTTTTCTTTGTGCAATTCAATATGTTCAACTCGCAACGAACAACAGCCAACTGTATCTGCTTGATCATCATCTTTTTCATTACCTGCTCTCAATGCCAACCGATCAATAAAGTATAATGCTACAGCACGTTGACGCACACGCATTTCCTTTGCTTTCCAATCAAGACGATACTGATCTCTTATTTTATCAATGCACTTGTGCAATTTGCGAGCTGTTTCATATTTTTGCCAATCTTTTTCACCTTTAAGTTTTGAACTTGGATTTAACATAACATACTTTGCTTGACCCTGTACATTTTCTGTCCATGATGCAAGCCATGTTACGGTATTATCATGTCGGACTTCCTTCCATTTATGGCCAGAAGGTGGCTTGGGTATTTTACTATCTTTAGAACAATTAATCAAAACATCCTCAGGCATTACACGACGTTTTAACATACCCATCTTGGGGTGTTCACCTCGCCCCCTAAATAGACCTGGAGGTTCAATCCTGAAATTACCAATTTTTTCTTTGTGCCCATCAATTATACAAAAGCCATATTCTTTTTGTATTTCTTCGTTTTTAGCTTTAATAGCAGCCTTTTCTTCTTTTGAACGATTTTTATTTTTTTCTGAGACACTTTGGAAATAGGCTTGCATTTCTTTAAAATCACATTTGGAAAGATCTTTAATAATTTTAGCTTCTTCAAATGTCATAACCTTACACCAATCGTTAAAGAAATTATTATTGAATGTTGATTTTGTGGTATAATCATGATCAAGCATACGGGCGTAGAATCCTGCAACCTCTTCAGCATCTTGAGATAGTCGCATCTCTTTACCATCATAACGGAATTTAACATTTGATGGTAAAGGTTCGTAGGGCGGCGCGAAAAGTGGTCCTTTGTGTTCAAGAAAGCGCCATTTCGTCCCATCATCATTTTTCTGTTCTTCCCACCTAAAGAAAACAAAAAATATTATAAAGTACAAAACATTATTGATAATAAATAAATAAAATACTATATACTTTTTTCGAGATATTCGCAATTGACAAACTAACAAAGGACTAAAATTGAACACGCGTATAACTGATCTTTTTACACATAACCTCACTGCCAATGTTATCAACATATTTATTTTTATAATAACCTCAATCCATATTTGTCACTGTCAGTAAAAAGAACTGGCAGGAGCGCCATCTAGAGTAACGTAAGAAAAACATAACGCATAGCGACATCTCTGCGATCATACTAACATAACTACCCCATAATAGTTGGTCTTAACTGTGCTTAAGCATTTCCAGTAAGTAACGCTATAGTTCTATTATTTAATGCTTAATATTGCTGTAAATAAACCTAAACACCAATTTTTCTTATACTCCTGATCATAAAAAACAACTTCTTTTTGCTTTTTTTTTTAATTTTCCCTTTTTATAAGTACAAATATGAAAGAAGGACAACGAGAATTCTATTGTGTTATAGGTAATGGAATAGCAATAAAGTATCAAGTATTACAATGAAAATATTGATGAATTTATGTTTTAATTCGTAGACAGTGTTTTTTGTCGTTTATGTCACAGCAGGCAAAGAAGTTGGTGGTTTACCTGATGGTAAAACAATCACCGCCACTGCTGAATGTTTTGCAGGTAGATCTCTGCAAATGAGTTCCTACCTTTTTAGAGATAAGGGTTGAGGAAAAAGACAATGGAAATACAGAAATTGGTAAGGAAAAGAAGGGATGCTATTATTTATGGCCAATATTCTGTGGGGTTGTGGTATCTTTCCTTCTGTAAGCTGGCAAATTAGTCCCAAAGGGTGCTCCAATTTCTTACCATTTCCAAACTTCCTGTTCTTCTTCCTTGCCATCCTTTTTCTTGCGTTTGGTTGGACTAGAACTTTCTACAGGTTCTGTTTTCTCAATCTTACGTTTTTCTGCCTTCTTTTTCTTCTTCTTAGGCATTTCTTCTTCTTCATCCTCATCAAACTCACTTGGCTCTAAAAGTTTTTTACAATGGATTATAGCATAGGCTTCATATCAGCTATTCCTAATACATTTTACTTTTGTACAATCATAAAATCATAAAAAACAACTACAACTACAACAAATGCCTACAAAAGTTGTGTAATGTAAAAATATCATTAACATGAAGTTAAATATTGACGCAAGTCGTATTTTTCTGAAGAAAATCCCTTCAGTCTATTTAATGATACATATATAACAAACAAGCACCCCGCGGTTTTACCCGCGTAAGTCCGTATCCCGTAGGAATATTGGCATAAAAAGTTGCCTATATGTTATTCCAGTTGTCCAGTCGTCTACCAAATTTCATTGCAATCGGTTCAATAGTTTTTGCGTGAAAGAGCAACAAACACACATACATGCGTACAAACTTTCGCATTTATAATATTAGTGGGAGAGTGAGACGTGCGATTACGGCCTGAACCCTCATAGAAGGCCTGTATCTCAGCAGTGGGAACATATATGGGCTGATGAGATACTGAACCAGTCATGTAAATTACCCCCAATTATAACACAAGAATGGCTGACAAGATATTTGATTTTTGGATTTTTCTTCACTTGGATCCTAATTTCATTTCAATCCTAAATTCAGTTATTAAACTGACAAATACTTTTAAAAACTTACACAAATGTCTATCTTTAATGCAGTTAGTATATATAATTTTACAATAACTTAAAATTAATTTTACCTTTTTTTATTTTCTTTTTGGATTTTTTTCTTTGCAACAATGGAGTATCTTCTTCCTCTTCTTCACTTGCTGCACGTTTCTTTACTTTCCTTGATGTCTATAACAAAGTAGTAATACAGTATTACGTATGTCATGTTTCAACAGAAACACTATAACTATACACTACAAATAGGTAGAAAATTAATATTTATGTATTTATTTGTTGTGTTTTAATCTATATGTAAATCTTAAATACCGAAAACATTAATTGAATGTAAAAATAGCTCACAACGCGTTGTCGTCACAGTAACAAGCATCACAACGCGACGAAAAATAAACTTATAAGTATCAATGACTATTTGCATTCAATATTTTATTACTTAACATTTGATATTTCTTACTTTTTTTATTAACATTTTTTTAGTTGGAAAGTCTGTAATTCACATAAATAAAAATAAATAAATACAGCCAAAGAAAGGACAAGCGACAATATATAGTAGCTGTATAGAATAATTTTTAGGGCGTAGCTTATCAAGGAGGGAAGCAACAAGCATGTTAGCTTGACTTTGAACCCCCAGACCACAAGAGTGAACGATGCGAGCGTGCCGCGAAAACAGCTGGCAAGTGCTAGAACGGATTTTTTGTACGAACCTATAAGCACAGCTAGTACACACTAAAACATGTAGTCATTTATATAAATGAAGATAATATTAACTTTAATACTGTAAATAAGATTAAATTACCAAAGGTTGATCCTGTTCATCATCACTATCTTCTTCTGGTGGCAATTCAGATAAAGGCTCATCTTTGAATTGCGACAGTGAATAGTCACAAGAGGACATAGTTGTGTTAGCTCCAGCATATCCATCATCACTTTCTACCTTAATTTCTTCTTTTATTCGAGTTTCATCAATCTGTAATAAAATATACCACATTATTATTCAAACTCCTTAGCATTTATGTAAAGTTAATGTCTGCATTTAAATATACCTGCAATCGTTCTTCTTTCATTGGTGAATCTTGAGAATCAGAATCAGATTTAATTATTTTATTGGTTGATTCACTGCTATTTTTCTCGCGGTATTTACTGGAGCTGTGTACAAATTTTATTATTTATCATTATTTAGGTAATTATTTTAACAAATAGAATAAAAAAAAGTTGAAATGTACTTATAAAATATCAAGGTTATAATTGTTACCCCCATTGCGAAAAAAGGAGGGTTATGTTTTTCGAGTATATGTATATTTTTTTAGCACGCGCTAGAGCCTATTTGGCTTGTCGTGTTGTTATGTTCTTAAAACTATGTACATAAAATAAAAGCCCAAATTAGGCAGTTTTGGCACCAAAAATTAATCATAATGTATATATTCTTAAATTTAGTTTTGTAGGAAATGCTAATAAATTACATAACTTCACACTAATAACATAAAACTAAAAAGGTAGCGGTCAGGTGTTTAATTTTTATAATAATAATTCTAGGTTATAAATCAGCTTAATATAATTACTGTATAACTAGAATATTAAGAATAACTTAATTGATTATAACATCTCAAAATTTGAAACAATTATTATTTTATACTTTACCTGTGTTTATCTTTGTCTCTTGAACTTGAGTGCTTATCACTCCTATGTTTGTCTTTGTCACTCTTGTGTCGATCATGTTGCCTTTCTTTATCCCTGTCTTTAGATTTGTGCTCTTTATCCTTAGAAGAATGATCCCTTTTCTTTTCTCCATCACTGGACTTGTGTTTGTCCCTATCATTTTTTACTTTCTCTTTGTCACTCTTTTCCTTGTCACGATCTCTGTGTTTATCTTTATCGCTCCTATGTTTATCCTTGTCGCTGCGTTCTTTATCGGAGCGTTCCTTGTGTTTGTCCTTATGATCCTTGTCACGATCTTTGTCCTTATTTGATGATTTATGGGAACTGCTGTGGTTTTTACTACTAGAATGCCTGTCTTTGTCCTTATCTCTGAAAACAATTAGTATTGATTGTTATAAGACCAATGAAATTAAAAAAGAAGAAAGGTTATGTTACAACAAATATTATAAAATATTCTATTTGACCAACCAGACATAACCTATGAGTTTGCTTACTGTTGATTCTGGAACGATTACTTTTAATGCTCATTGCTCACCTGAATTATAGTTATATTGAATGAAGTGTGGTCAGAACATTCTAGAACTCTTACCTGCTAGAACTACTGCTATGTTTGGAAGAGCTCTTATGGTCGCGATCCTTATCCCGGTGTTTATCCTTGCTAGACGATTTGTGGCTGTTTTTATGCTTTTCAGAATTACTGTATCCGTTGTGAATACCATTCACGTGTTCGCTCTTATTACCATTAACTTTTCCCTGAAAATAAAAAAAATACAACATATATTAATAAATCGTTAAACGCATTATTTTAGAATTATGTGAATCTACAACTATACAAGTGAGCCTAACGCAATGTTAAGCGTATCCATTTTCCATAGCGAAGCTTGGCTTCTGTTCAACATGAAAAGTACAGTAGACGCCATATTGGGACTTAGAAAATTTTTGCTTTGTCGTACGCGGCTACACTAGTAAATACGAAAATCAAGACAACATACATAACTCAAAATGTGAGAAATAGAATAGTGAATTAAAATAAATTGATCCGGGTACTTACGGACTCACAGTCATTATCACTGGTTGGATTTTCGACACTCATTTTGCCTACGTATACGCCGTTTGTCGAGATCAAGATTACATGAGTGATGAGGCCGGTGGTCGGAGCGCAAATTCTAAATGCCGAGCTAGGACGACTACGCATGCGCTGGCTGTTATTCGCAATACTAAACAACTTCACATCAAATAGTTCAACGATCTCTTTCATTCATATTTCATTCTGTAAAATTATAAAATGTGATTATATTGCCAAAAAATCCTTCAAACATCTAAATTCATTGAATTTGTATGATTTTGTTTATTTGTTTTGTTGGAAAAATTAAAAACGATTTAAGAATAATAAAAAGTTCAACGAAGATCTAAACGGGGAAAGAGTAAAAATATCGGAATCTAATGGCGCATTTGCACTATGTGTAACTACCAAGTAGAAAAGTACCTATTTTAATAATAAATATTACGGTCCCACTTTACATAAGTAAAGTAGTATAAAAAAAATCTATCTATACTAATATTATAAAGCTGAAGAGTTTGTTTGTTTGTTTGAACGCACTAATCTCAGGAACGACTGGTCCGATTTGAAAAATTCTTTCAGTGTTAGTTAGCCCAATTATTGAGGTAGGCTATAGGCTATATATTTGCCACGAACGAAGCCGGGGGGACTGCTAGTGAAGTGTAAAATAAAAATCGTAATTTCATAGGTAATCAATCAATTCTGTGACCATCATTTCTTGACTCTTGATCAATATCTCGTTTACTAAGTAATACATAAATATAATACATGAATAACAATCGAGAAACTAGAGGAAAAAAGTTGCTAGAAAGTAAAATAATAAAAATAAATTTCAGTTTAATTGATATAAAATTCATGTCAATAATAGAGAAAATGCTGATGATGAAATGATGATGAATGATCAATTTTATATCTTTTTATCTGATATTTTACAGCGGCTCATGCTAGGAAAAAATATTTGAGCCCCGAAAACTCATTAGAAATAATTGAAAAAATTATTCTAAAAATTCCCACTAAATAAGACAATTAAAACGCTTGTCATTTTGGCGCCCTTGATTGACGCCACAGTTCATGACAACAAAGAGAAAAAGTCATAGGCAAGTCAAGAAATTAGAAAAATTTAAAACTTCACTTTATTTATACATCTGTATCAATTTTCGTTGATAAGTCGTCATGAGCTAACTCCCCTTTCCCTGTAGAAGAACCGCTACACCAATATTGTATGATAATACTTTCACATTAAGTACAATATCCTATCCTATCCTACTCTCCTATTTTGCTACTGTGAAGTATTTTCCTTAATGATCCCTCATTCAAAGGATCGGGAGGATCCTTCATAGAGGTCTAATTCTAAGGAAATAAATTACATACTGCTTATATTAAAATAAATAAAAAACTTACCAATATAATTAAAAACTGTAACTTTTAACACTAAGTACTCTAATATTTACAACAAAATACTCCTCTGATCAATAAATATCTTGAAATAAATAATTAAATTTAAAAACACGCTCCCGCCTCGTTCAGTTTCCCGCGCTTTTTTCATTCAATGACTTCAGCTTCAGACTTCAGAGGAGCATCTGCACATTATTGTGCGCCACGGCACGGTAGGGGGTGTGTGATAGGAAAAAATGTATGCAAAGCTAAAAGAGAGATAAAATTTGAGCGGAATCAGCTAGTACCTCTCTCAAGTAAACTTCAAATATGTTTTAGTTTCTGCCAAAACTCTGCAATTTTCCAGGCTGTATATAAATATTTTTACTAAAAACTAACACACCTAAAATATCCCACTCATTTATAATAACCCTTAAACGTGGGTGAAAAGCCCTACGTTAGCAGCCCTGCATATTGGAATTGCTTTTATTTAGTCTACGTTATTTACGTCCATCATGTACAAGATACTATGTCTATGATGTGCACATTACTTACCTACCGAGGTTAAGTGAACATTCTATGGTTGTACGTATGATACGGTTGATCTGTAGCCAGTAGTAGTAATGAGTTCTTAATCTGTGGCCTGTAGGTAGGTATCACAGTATTGTATTCTTTAAATGTTTAATCTGTACATTTTGGCTAGTTTTGACTTATGACGTATCACGTACCTATGTCTTTGACAAATTGTAAAATTTAATAACCTTAATATTCAGTGATTTGTAGTCATATATTCCGATTTTTAAACGAAATGACAATTTATTTTACAGTCATTTATATAGATTTAAATATAAATATATAGGGATTAGATTAAATTAAACTTAAATAACTGTTACTGTTTTCTTAGTATTCATCAAGACTGAATTTTCAGTTAGTTTATAGGTAAATTAAATAAGAATAAAAAATGAGTACTCTGAATGCTGATGTTGAAAAAGGTGAAGAAGTAGGTAATTCAACGGGTAATCCTAGAAAACGCCGAAAACTCGATTCTGACACTGAAGACCAACCACCAAAAAAGGAACATACTTCTATTGTTGCTGCTCATTACAACCATTTAGAAGAAAAAGGTCTAAGGGAACGATTTAATTCTCCAATATTTTACCTGAGAAACTTTAATAATTGGGTTAAATCTGTCCTTATACAAGAATATGTTGATAAAATTCGAGAAAAAGACTATGGGAGGCCATTATATGCGCTTGATATATGCTGTGGAAAAGGTGGAGATATAAGTAAATGGCAGAAAGTACGTGTGGAACATGTTGTATTTGCAGACATTGCTGAAGTTTCTATTCAACAATGCCAAGCGAGATACAAAGATATGAGAGGTAATTCATTTTCTGCACAGTTTATTGCTGCTGATTGTACAAAGGAATGTTTGCGGAACAAATATACAGATCCTTCAATACGATTTGATGTAGTAAGTTGCCAATTTGGTTTACATTATAGTTTTGAAAGTTTGGTCCAAGCAAGGCGTATGCTAATGAATATAACTGAATGCCTTAAACCCGGTGGATACTTTTTTGGAACATTACCAAATGCAAATGAAATAGTATCTCGTGCCCAAAAATCGGAGAATGGAGAATTTGGAAACAGGATTTACAAAATTAAATTGCTCTTTGACGTAAAGGATGGTTATCCATTATTTGGTGGGAAATATGATTTTCATTTAGAAGGAGTTGTGGACTGCCCTGAGTTTTTAGTTTACTTTGATTTATTTCATAAGTTAGCTAGAGAATATGATCTTGAATTAGTATATAAGGCTGGATTAGCAGATGTCTATAAAGACCATGTTGAAAAATACAAGGATTTATTGTACAAAATTAGGTGTTTTGAAAGTTATCCACCACCACCAGGCAAAGATTTGATTGCAAGCGAATCTGAGTATGAGCATGCAAAAGTATTTTGGGAGAATAATAAAGATACAAATGAGCATTATCGTCTTCGTACCATGAGCAAATCGGAGTGGGAAGTAGCAAGTAAGTATAAAGTGGAATGACTATATCCTTTACCATATTTAGTTAACATCATAAAAATAACATATTTTTTTGTTTTAGATATATATATGGCATTTGTGTTCAGAAAATGTAAGAAACAAGAGAAAGAACCAAGAAACAAGACAGATGATAATCCCTCAAAAAGTGATGTAAGTTCAAAACAATGAGGGTTAAAATTAATTTAACTTTACAGTACACTGTATAGTGGAGCACTTGTATTGGTAATGTGAATAATAAACTGTATTTTAAAGATTTTTTTTGTAAAAAATTGATGAAATCTTGAAATAATAACCTACCACTATCTATCTGCTAGCATAAAATGAGCCCAACATTCTAACTTGTAGTGTTAACTCATTTCAGTCTCAAATCACTTGTGTCTAGGAATACTCGTACTCTTTAAAAACAACTTTGAGTAATCCGCAGAAGATTGAATTTTAAATACTGTATGCTTAAAGTATAACTTTACCTAAGTAGGTATAATTGGTGAATGTGCATCTTGAGATTTTTACATCAATGTGTTTCATACATAAAACAATATTTTTTTTATAAAAATGTTAGATATATGTTAATAGTTTTGTGATTCATTTTATCATGCAAGTGTTATTTATAAACAATAAATAAAAAGTGCATTTGTATTTCGCAAATAATTGTGTTATTTTTGTCACCCTTAAATTGTTATTTACTCAAGCAGATAAGCATCAGTCCCTAACATGCCAATTTAACATGTAATTATTCAAATTGTTATGGAATTATATTTCTACAAATTTCAATTACATGAATTATTTGAAAAAAGTTAAGTTTATACTCATCTGTATAGGTTAATTACAGTATTCACTTGTACCAGAACATTAAGAATTCGTCGTTTTTAAATTTTGTCTCTTCGAACACGAAGTTAGATATTTTGTACCCGTATTATTATACTTCGCTTTGTATTTTGTTACATACTGATTTAAAACCCAACGAGCGTATTGGTTTCATATTGAAAGCGGACGAGACGACGCTGTCTTACATTGAGCTTAACTGGGCCTGAAAGTGGTCATTCCCCTTAAATATAAATTAAAGAAATGTTTGTGATACCTATGTGTTATAGTATTTGTGTTAAAACCGATGTATAAGTAATGAGAATAAGAATTATTAAGCACCATTACTGTAAAATCTGCATCATTATTTTAATCACCTATTACCTGGATGACCGAGCTTTGCTCGGTATTTTTTTTTTGTTTTTTTATAAATTGTGTTTTTTGGAAATTATATTTAAGTACGAATTACATACTAATAAAATGATGAAATATGAATAATATTTTTCGATCTTACCGACAGAATAATAAAAAAATATGAACTGGTTATTTAAAAAAAATCGTGATTGCAATTAGTTTGATATTATATTAGAAACAAATACTTAATTTTTTACAGTTTATCAATCAAACGCCTCCTATTTGTTAAAAAAGTAAGTTTAAGTTGATAAACCACGAATATGACATTTTCTAAAAAAGATTCCTAGCTAGATCGATTTATCGCCCCCGAAACCCCCTATATACTAAATTTCATGAAAATCTTTGGGGCAATTCCGAGATTCCAATTATATATATATACAAGAATTGCTCGTTTAAAGATATAAGATATAGGAGATCCAGTAACTCTGATGGTTATCCAATTATATGTCCAAATATATATATTTCTATATGGATGTTACCGTAAGCAAACTGTGGTAAATCGTAAGATTTGCCGGTAAAACATAAGATTTACCAGCTCTCAATGGTACCTAAATTTTCAAACAGTTATTTAATTTCGAACTTTACCGTAAAAGCCCCCAGCTCACGGAATAATTCATTACAAACTAAAAAAGCGTGGGTAGGGTGCTTGATATTTTGAAGTATTACCATCATCTTATTGGCGTCTATTTTAAGAGGATAGTCATGAACTGCAGTAAAATGCGGTTTTATTCTTAACTAGCTGCGCCCCGCGGTTTCATCCGCGTAAATCCGTATCCCGTAGGAATATCGGGGTAAAAAGTTGCACATATGTTATTCTAGTTGTCCATCTATTTACGCATTAAATTTCATTGCAACTGGTTCGGTAGTTTTTGCGTGAAAGGGCAACAAACACACACATCCTTACAAACTTTCGTATTTATAATACTAGCTGCGCCCCGTGATTTCACCCGCGTAAGTCTGTATCCCGTAAGAATATCGGGATAAAAAGCCTATATGTTATTTCAGTTGTCCAGCTGTCTACCTACCAAATTTCATTGCAATCGGTTCAGTAGTCTGCGAGAAAGAGCAACAAACACACACACATCCTTACAAACATTCGCATTTATAATATTAGTAGGATTAAGTAGGACTAGTAGGATAGTAGGATTAGTAGGAAGTAGGATTCACATTTTTTACGATTCACTTCATTTAAAGCACCTCTATTACACGGGGTTTTACCTGTTAATTTAAACCAATTACAATTACGATCATGTTCTTTAATCCGAATGCCGTCCAAACCAGTCTATCAGTATCAGTATCGGTTCAATCATGTCTAAACCATCTGAACCGAAATCAATACAGACTGACAATATGTCTCCCCGTATAGTTAGTTGGCTTCTGCAAAAATTAGGACAGATAATTTAGGTGATAAAGCATATATTGTCATTCTCTAAACCTTTCGACACGTTAATGCAGTATAGCCCCTACGAATATGTATTTTCTGTTCTTTGGGAAGAGCTCCGGTTTTCTTAATATCATTGGTCTTGTCACCTAGATTTCGAGTAGCATTAATGAGTTGATCTTTTGCTTTTATTGTATAAACAACTGTCCTTTATTATCAAAAAAACTCTGGAGAAGATTTTTATTGTATCTGGCAATTAGATCTTTCTTGGATAGATTCTTAATGTTTTCTCGAGAAGTCATTAGTCGTCATGCGCAGATCGCACACTAGCTTTATCTTTCTTCCGCTCCTACAGAGGATCTTTTAAATGATTTATTAATCCTGGCAAATCCATTAAGGACACTGGGCAACTATTGTCAAATTATTGCATTGTCATTAGTCTTTGATACGTATGCAAAAACTCAAATTAATGAGACTTCTCGAAATTGGTGAAAATTATATAACATACATACATACAACCCGAGCTTATAAAACCGTGTTTAATAATAATAACTGAAACGGATTTAAAAACAAAAATAGAGCACGGATATAAAAACAACAACACGAACTGCTGGACGGATTTGAATAAGTTTTTTTTATTGTAAAGGTATCAAGTCTCGAACGCCAAGAGCCAAGCTACATTATAACGAGTACAGGAATGACTTCTTAGTAAAATTTTTACAATCTGATGCGCATTTTCTGCTGACTTATAAAAATCTAAGATTTGGAACTCCCGGAACTGTAAGAGTTAACATACACTGTAACCGTAATAGAAATAATGTCTTAACAACTGTTGTTCAGTCTGATAGGCATTTTCTGTTGACTTAAGTTTTATAATCGAGATATGAAATATTTGATGTTGAAGGATATTTGCAAAAAAAAATGGGAAGTGTTATATCTATACCTTTTAATGTATAGGCACAGATAACATAATACTATAGGTTTACCTATTTTGACTCCAGTTTATTCACGTTTAAAGTTAACGCAAACGAAGTTGCACCAGCTAGTACTAAATATTATGGTAGGTGTTTCAAATAGCAAAGGGAAGAAGTATGTTTTGCCGAATGTCTTATTCGATAAATCACGAAACGAAAATTTAACAAGTTAACGTTTAAACGTGTACTGATTTGTATTTAGGAAAATAATTATGTAATATTGAAATTAAATCTATTAATAATTGAATAATCATAAATACTTATACTTGTATATTATGAGTATAGTTACTTTTCTTAAATTTTGCATATTTGCATTACTTACTTTGTTTAGGAAAAGCGATCACTTTTACGAATGCATTTTGAAGAATATTAAGAATTATAGACATCTGTACTACTTATTGTAGTAGACGAATGATAATTAAGAGACGAACGCAACAGTGCCTGTGCAGCTACTGAGGAGAGACAGAGAAGGTTCAGAGGCCTGGGTTTAACGGGGACGGAGGCGCGGGGGCTTGTGCCGTTACGTGGTGCGCGCGCGGCGGCTGCTGTGCCACGAAGCGGACGTGCTTCACTCAGTTCGTGCGCGAAAGTCGTTACCTGCGTCATACGATCGTATTTTCTTCGCACGCGAAACATATTTTGGTTCGATAGGGTAAAACAAGTCGGTCGATTGAGTAATAAATTTAATATTAGTATTAACTTCATTTAATAACTCACTGTCAAGGGTTAAGAAACGGAATTATTTGTTAAATGCAGTGCAGCCTTGTGGTGTGAGAAAGCGTGTGACGTCAGACCGGCCGGAGGAATCATATGTTAAACACGGATGCAGTGAAGGAATGTAGCGAGTTGTGTTGATGTGCCATGGTACGGTGGCTTTGTTTACCTGGTTTGAAGTAGCGCCGCCAAGGCGCGAGTCCTTCGCGGGAACCATGCGTAGAAAAAGATGAGCCAGGATGCTGAGAGCTTGGTAATATCATTTCCATATTTCTACATATTTATAGTTTTATATTGAATAAATTGTGTTTATAATTTGAGTTTTCACTGTGTGCTTGATTATAATTAGGTAATACAGAGAATTCAGAAGAGAATAAAATTTCCATATTGTATTCAACGTCTACCCACGATGATTGACCGAACGTGTATGTACCTATACTATATGCGAATTTATGTAATATTTTGCAAACTGTTTTCAGTGCAGGCTATTTTTAAGAATGATGATATTATAGAAAGTATGTAATAAGCGCATTATTTTGAAGGTGGCATTCTTGGAATAAAATCACGCAGGTATCAGAGTGTGGTAATGCAGTACTGCCATAAATTAAAATAATGAATTGAATTAAATATTGCATTGAAATAGTTCTGGGTAGAAGTTTAAAAAAGTTTTTTTGTGTACACTTTTAAACATTTTACTATTTTAGATAGAAGATCATAAAGTATTTTCTTGTTTTTGATTCTGTCTCCGCGTAACCACACTCGCTGTAAAGTGTTCGAAACATCATATAATATATATATCGCGTTTAAAATCCGTTTAAAAGTCTTTAATTTCTAAATAGAATATCATTTCTTTTTGGAATTGGTATGTATACTTCGGATTTATATTTTTTTTAATGTAAGCAAATTGCTCTCTTTTAAATGTTAATACCTTTTATCTATTATTAACGTCTCTAATAAGGTGTCGAAAGTACTCGTGAGACTTCAACAGGTGAAGCAACAGTCGACTTAGTTGCCACGCTATTGTTGCAGCACATGAATTACAATATAGTCAAATATAACAATAATTGTAATTGAAAGATATAGTTGGTTACAATATTATGATTACAAACCACTTACAGTATGCCTACTACAAAACCAGGAACGTTGAAAACGTGTAGCTTTATAAAATTTCAAACCATACTTACCACTATACAATGTCACAAATAGGTTCAAATTATTTTATGTTCTAGCCCATACCAGGATACTAGAATAATAAATACAAGTCGAATAATCGGTAATGGTCTTCATTTTGGTTTTTCACTTTCTTCTTGCGTCTAGCATAACAAATGGTGTAATAGCACGGTGTAATTCGACAACGCATTTTTCGGTAGAAAGTAGAAGTGAACGGGCCAGACCTTCGACATAACGCGCACGCACTATGTAAAAATAACCGTGCTAACATCGTGTCGTGGTTTATTTGAAGTAGAGCTATTTTATGATAAACAACATTGCAAATTCTTTTTATTAATATCAGTAGTTTAAAATTTTACATTTAAAAATTTAGGTTGGTAGAATTGGAACTACGTAGTAGAATTCAAATTAATATTACGGTTATAAATATTATTTTATGCAAACATTGAATAGCACACATAAATAATTGATGGCAAGGAGAACTAAATAAGACTGCAAAAATTTATTGTACTGACTGATATAATATTATCGTATTATATATTATGACCATGGCCTATTGTAGACTAGTCTCAGGTTTAATTTTAAAACTAAAAGCGCATTGTAATAATATAATGTATATTTCCAATTTTGTGTTCAATATTTTAAACGAATTCCGGCATGATCAGAACGGATCAGAACAAAAAAGAATATCGTAAAATTCAACATACGTAGATAAATGTAAAAGTATCGTCTAAATAAGATGCTTGCTTTTACTGTTCACTTTTTTTGTGAAAACAATTCTATAGCTTTTAAAGTTGTTGTTGTTATTATATTAAATATTACATCGTACTTAATATTAAAAATTATATATTTTGTTGCTTATCAATATAGTATAACAAGTTGATATTTAAATGCTGTTTTATCATGATTTTGCATTCTATTCAATACTCGTTGATCGATGAGAAAGTCGTCAAAGCCAAGGCGAAATATTTGCCTGAGCTCATTTGTAATTATTATTAATTTTATGCATTCATTCTTTTTAGGATTGTTGCATACCTGTTTAATACCTACTTACAGACTTTTTAGTTGGTACGAGTTTTAATAATATTGTATTGTTTATGTTACTTTCGACGTATTAAAGCACTCAATATTACAGCCTTTTATTTTTACGTCGGTAATGGAGTGGGTGGGTCTTCTATTGTCCATGGACATTAACAAGTTCCATCCGGATGGACGTCTTTAACTGGAATGGCATGAAGAAAGGATTGACGAGAAGAATAAGGAAATGACAAGGAAGGGTAAGAAAAAGTATACGGGCATCTGGGGAAGCCGCATACCCGTATCCTATTTCTTACCCTTCTCGCTACCCACTCATCGAACGCAATACAATAACAAGGTAGCATGTTCATGCTACTATTTCACATTTAGGGTATGGTACCTTTACCGGTGCGAGCAGCCTCAGCTTGTGTCGAAGCGTGTTCGACTACAACATTCAATAGTTGCGTAATTAAGATTTATTTTTTCCCATCCATACATACTTACGTTCAGATTTCTTATTTTGTTAGCAACTAAGCCATTCACCAATCTTAATAATTATGCTATAACTACATATATTTCCGTCCGCTGCTTTGCCCGCGCAATCAAGTAATTTCGTATGAGAAGGATATGTTTTGACGCGGTAGGAAATGATTATTTTTAAGAGAAAACTGAAGACCAAGTAGAAGGCACCAGCATTTAAATAAAAAAGGTATCATAAGAATCAGTTCATTCAGTAAAAAGTTATGAGGGTACAAACACAAAAAAAATTCAAAAGTCGAATTGACAACCTCCTCCTTTTTTGAAGTCGGTTGAAAAGTAGCCTAATTCACTATAATATAATAAATTCTTTATTGACATTTTTTTATATATTGTAGGGGACACTTGGACAAGTCGTAGCAAAAATTGTATCATAAAATCGCTCCGTTGCGACGTGAAAAAAAACAAACCCACTTTCGGATTTATAATATTAGTAAGGAGAAAGCTTTCATATTACTAGATGGATACGACTTCGATTACGTACATTTTGCCTATACTCAACGAGTGTGTAGGTAATTTTTATAAAACGTAAAGATTCGTCTGTGACAACTGTAACCCTTTAGTTAGCCTTAGAATAATAGAAAACAACTTTTTTCGTTATCAAATTATTCGGACTACGTATTTTTTATTATGTTTGTGAAATAAAGTATTTATATATGAATGACGTCACAAATATGTAAAAACCGTTAGATTATTAAGTAACTGGCGAGATTGCAAACTGTTAAAAATTGTCATCCTTTAAATTTGCATTATCGCATTAATAGTTTACGTTCGACTATAATGCAAGTATATGGTAGTTATGTATTTGCCGAGAGATTACCTTTCCCAAACATCCGTGCAGGTGCAAGTTTTGCGTTAACGAAGCCACGCTTTTGGGGAGCTCCTAGCTCTGTGTAGTTGTTAAATAAACCGTACCTAAATCTAACCCATCACAACAAATGCCTAATTCACAAAAATAACGCTTTTAATTAAATATTGTAAGCATTATGTTATACGTATCAGAATAATTCGAAAGGTTACAATCTCGGAATCGGAAATGTATGCTACGATATTATAATTTAGTATTTACAATTTCACCGCGACATCATAATTATTGGTATCTAATGTTTCACTCAACGAATAATATAAAAGTTTTATTTACATACGTACATATTATAATCATAATTGAAATGTTGTGAATAAGTATTATGATGGTTTGGAACAGTGCTTTGGCACATGCGTACTGCTCGAAGCTATCTCGTCTCCTCGCGTCACAACCTCGGAGCACTCCACGGTTCAACACAGCTGTCGCTATCGGGGCTCTCAACCAACGTCAGACGACGCGCACCGAGCGCAGAGAACGGAAGGGTTTTAGAAAATCGCTTGGACAGTTTATTTGGCGCGATTACTCATTCTGTACATTTGTGATAACAAAAGCATAGCGTTCCTAAACCTTAATAAATAAAGAACTTGTGCAACGAGTGATCAGTTCTTGAAGTGACCTTTTTTTAATCAAAATTATTGGTTTATGTGTTTTTGTTAAGTGTCAGTTGTTTTCGCGTCATTTGGATTAATTAACATGATAATTATGCGTGCCTTAATTAGGCTACAGGTAACAGCAGTAGTTAATGCCAAGCTAGGATACTCAAATATCGTTTTTGAATGTTTTCCGTACTTATTTTTCATCACCTGATTATGAGAATCATATTATTGTGTTTAGCTTTAGTCTGCCACATAAGTTAAGATATACTAATTGTTTTTATGCAAATTACCCGATAATATTTGATTGATGGGAAAACATGTTCTTTTGTTTTCGTGAATACTTCGTTTAGTTTATAAATATAGTTTAACTGGACAAAAAAGACCGGGTAAGTGCGAGTCGTACTCGTGCACCGAGGGTTCTTTCAAGCGTAATTATAGCGTAGGTAAAATCTAAAGGTGTAAATAAAAATTTATACTTCTCGCGATTGTTGCTATAGCTGTGATGTAGTACTACTAGTTGGTTCGTTCCATATTTGAAGATTCTATGCTCGAGAAGTACCATGAAGGTTTTGATACCCTTGCGTTGGTTGTTTCGTTTTTACAGTTTCAAGGACAGTGTGTATGTGATATGAATTTAACCTTCATACATGTACTTGTTCCTCAGGACAGAGACAGACAGACAGACAAACTGACGGACAAACAGACTGATGGACAGAAGGAATACAACCTATAAGTGTTCCGTTATTTCCTTTTGAGGTACGAAACCTTAGAAAAAACTAATACATATTAGGTAATATTAAGGTAAATACAACAGTACATTTCTTCAGATTATTTTTATAAGACTAGTAGGTGTAGCCATTAATAATTTGAAATACTTTAAATTGGCAATTGGCAATTCAGGTGACTTCCCACTTTCATACTTTATGAATATGTTGGTTAATATAGACGGTAAACCTTAATAATAAAGTACCAAAATGGAAAAAAAGTGGTAGCTAGTTAGGTATAATAATAAACCATACATTATTTCCATAAAATCAGCAGGACTGTATGGTGCCCATTGTTTTAACAGGGTCTGTAACAATAAAACTGCAAAAGAAATGTTTTATGCACCTGACGCCAATCTTTACGCCAGCTGTCTTTCAATTCTTGATAATTTGCCAGCAATACGGTTCAGTTTTCGTTGATTTGAGAGATAAAAAGCAACTGACGCGCCAGGTGTGTACTCTTTAAAATTCCAGATAAAGGAAATTGCTTAAAGCCGCGTCCAAAAGAATATTTAAATTTCGGTGAATGTTCCAATACAGGATAGGTGTTGCGACCTACATACGAGTATGGTTATATTTCATACGCTGTACTATATATGTATGTATATTTTATATATTGCATAATGCTATCTACCGTATATCTTAAGTATTCGTGAACGTCGCCGCACTGGTATCGTTCTTCAACCTTCAGAAACGAATTATTATTAATAAACAATTAAGTCCCACCTGTCATGCACACATATACTAGTCAATTTCATTAAATAAATTTTTGTATTAACTAGTTTCTTTTCTATCTTTATGAAGGACGTTTTGAAGGACTTAAAGGAATTAAGAAACATTTACTTTGATTCCTTTTGTAGTGAAGATAATATATATTAATTTAATGCTTCTTGTATTTAAATATTATCTTGATTGATAGGTGGCGAGATTTTGAGTCTGCTTATCGGGTCGCTTCAATTTAAACCATGAGACAAAAACAAATACTATCTCTGTCTATCGTGTTTTGTAGCTTTAAAAATCTAAGTCATACAAAGGCAAAAACATAATTGTATTTTTATAGTGCTTGTACACGTTGCAACGCGCGGGCGCGGGCGCGGGCGCGGGCACGGGAGACGTGGCGGGCTCGTGTTCACATTAAACGCCAGGCGTTCGCGCGATCGTGACGTATTTCAGAGGTTGTAAACATGGACGACGATCTTTTATTTTTAACCGAAAATTCATACCTAAAGTGGGAGATGCTAAAAATTAGAATTGGTGTGCACGAAATTAATAAAGAAAGAGAACGGTATGGTGAATTTCATACTTTATATGGTATTTTGAGGGAACATCCTTCAAGATTTTTTGGATATACCAGGATGAGTGTCAACTGTTTTGATTGAACAGCACTAATAAACTCTTCTGTACTGAATGGCATGATAAAAACGCGCTATCGCATCTAGCGACAAGTTCAAACTGGTTGAACTTACCTGAAGTCGCGAGTGAAACGCGCGCGCCGCCGCTAGTTCGACGTGAACACACACACAGGTCTCAAGCGTTTGAAATTGTCGCGAGCTCGCCGCGCGCGCCAGTCGCTAGTTAGCCCGCTAGTTGGACCGCACGTGCGTTTTGAACGTGAACACTCGGAAGCACCTCATATGTTTGATATTTCGTGACATCGCCCGCCACCGCGCCCGCGAGTCAACGTGTACAAGCACATAGAATAATTTGCCCTGAATTCAATATTCATCGATGTATTTAATAAAATTTAGCAAGCATCAGCTGGACTTAATTCGACTTCAATAATGAAGTTATTTTTTTAAGCAGTCCACCAAACGTATAACGAATCTTCCATCTACGGTACACGTCTTACGTAACTACATAATAAATCTCTAATAAAAGTAAGTACTAATAGTACTTTCGTTTATTATATACATATTAATATGCATGTTATGATAATAACCAAACTTTTTGGTTTATCCACAGGCGATGCAATTTGTTTTAAAAGTATATTTAATAGCTCTTTTCTCTTTGTGGAAATATCTTTGAATTCCGTGTTCGAACCGTTAGAACTTTAATCTTATGTAAATATACTTTTCAAACAAGAAATTGTCCCTAAAATCTGTTGATTTTTTGCCGAACTTTTTGCAGTTCGTTTGGAACAATGTGATTTAAATTTGTTTGATCCCCTAATTGTACATTTGTATCAACTGCTTTTCAGTTGATACAAATGTACTCGGAGAAAAATCAATATTACATGCAGACTGTAGAATACAATGTAAATATATCTCTAACACCCAAGGTAACGCCACGTTACACATAGCCATAAGTATCGAACATACGTCACAGTTGGTGTGTCACAATGAGGATGTCCCCTTTATTGTCAGCATTGCGATTCGCAAACTACCTAATATTACGTTTTAATACTCGTACAAGGTTGGTGATATAGGTAGACGCAATTGAAAGTATTTATTATTTGAAATACTATACTGTATATTGATATAATATGTATATACAGGATGTGGCGTAATGAATAGATACTTCGACAGTTTTCGAAAATTTAAAAAATTACCGCCCTTTCTGAGTAAGACTCCAAATGACCTTCAAATGAAGGATAGAAAAGATAAATCTCCTGGATAGATGCGCTATCCAAAATTAAACCATTATTTAAAGTTTTGCATGCAGCTTTTTTTTAACAGAGATGTAACCATGTTTTTCTTTTTTTCCTATATTTAACATGTCTAACGTGGTGTAAAAAATATATGATCACGTATTAATAAAAATCATGCTTTTATTCTTTTATTCTTAATTACAAAAATCCCAAAATTTGCTTAATTACTTGCTTAACTTCAAAATATTGATTTCTTAATTAAGGGAAGAGAAAATAACCACTTCAAGGCTATCGTTGTATTAAATTACATTTTACGAAAGTTGTTCAAAGTTGTCACCATCTACTCTAATATA
>NC_052102.1:3589583-3600586 GCF_012273895.1 Zerene cesonia | reverse complement strand
ATATATATATACTCTACATCTTTTTAATGAATGTCTATAACAACATCCTCTACCTGCAGTTACTGCAAAGAGTAGATTAATATACATGGAGTTACTGTATTATCTATTCATAACGCCACACCATGTATATTTAGTTATTCAGAATTGTAATTTTTTATAATTTGTTGCTTTTTTTACATTGAAGTATGCAAAGGTAAACATGATAAGTTCCACGAAATGTATTTTGTTCAAGCATTGTATGATTTTTATCAGATACTCGTAAAGTATTATAATAATAAATAACGTGTGATTGCTATCTTCATTGTCAAACCAATTTGATTCATTCTTGTGTTCGTTTTATTACCTACACTTGTAGCTTGCAGTTAAAATACGCATGTACGTACTTTAAATAGCGGGGTTGCATATATAATTTATCCTTTAGTATTATTTAGGGGGCATTCATTAAATCGTCAGGCGTTGTGCGATGGAATTATTTTAAAATAAAAACAAATCTCAATACTTCTATTTCAATATTTGGGACAGACACGATTTACGGGTATTTATGATTTATAAACCAGCTACTGTGCAACTTTTGGCATTCGTAAAATCTTGCTAAATATTTCTATACGGTTTAATGTTTTAGTAAAAAAATCACATTTCCATTAATTAAAAACATTTTTCGTAACTTTTATAGCTACATTTCAGTTTGGTACTTATAACATTTTGGTCGTAATTTCAACTTTAACGTTATCTGTAAATATACACCTATTTTGAATGAATGTCTAAAAACGTGGTTATTAATGTTTGGTTATAAATTAGATTAAAATATTTCCGTCGCTTGGCATTAACTGCTCTTTGTAAGTGCAGCGGTGTATCGCTTGCGGTAAATATTGAATCTGTGATAAAAGACATGAGCAGTGACAACGGGTCGGATGATAAATCAGTGAAAGGGTCTGGTGGATGAACGATGCTGGTGCGGGGGTGCGCGGGGGGAGAGTTGCGGCACTCGCTGTCGGAGCGCACCAAGGCTCTCGCGGCGAAGTGCCACGCTCTCCGCTCGCCGGCACGCGACCAGCGCAGTGCAGAGCGCCGCCGCACCAGGCATCGCAAGTCGCAGACGAGGTGGTACGTCAAGGTTAGTTGCGGCTCGCGCTGATGCTCACTGACATTACATCATCAACTTTTTGTTTTGAATTTAGATGTTTGATCAACAATATTCTTCGGAAACATGTAAGTACTAGGTACATATAGGCAATAATTATTATTATAACTTTATTATAATCCTTCCTACTATGTAATAATAATCCTTCCTACTAGTAATATTATAAATGCGGAAGTTTGTAAGGATGTGTGTGTGTGTGTTTGTTGCTCTTTCACACAAAAACTATTGAACCGATTGCAATGAAATTTGGTACGTAGATAGCAGGACAACTGGAATAACACAGGCAACTTTTTATACCGATATTCCTACGGGATACAGACTTACGCGGGTGAAACCGTGGGACGCAGCTAGTACATTATAAGGCTATTATAACTAAAGTAGCATATTTGTTATGCATGAATAATTTTCGTCATAAAAATTTATGAATGACATTATTATTATTTTCTATTTCCTTTTGGTGACTAATCATTCAATATTGTAGATTATGACAAATAGTATAGTTTCCGATGAATTTCTGAATCACACATAAACAAGCACCACAAAACGTCACGCGTCGCGTTAGCATTTCGTGTATAGTCATATGATAGGATATCAACCGTGTGTTATAAGAAACATAAGTATGATGTATTTCTTAGTTCATCCGTTGAAAATAAAATAAAATTACAGATCAATACATACTTATGATAGAACTCATTGACCACGTTATATTAAAAAAAAAAATTATAAAATTTCGTTTTATATTTTTTATTAAAATACATACCGTATTTGAACGAATGGAACACTCAATTTTACTGTCTTTTTTATGTTATAGCGGCCTTGTGGTTTGCCTAGTGGTAAGTGGTCACCTCCACCCATGAACATTCGCAGAGGTAGGGCCTCTGCGGTTGCGCTGCCTGCTTTTAAGGGGTAAGGGAAAATGAAAGGATTGACGACTGGAAAAAAGGAATGGACTGGGACGAGTAAGCAAAATTAAACGGGCCTCCGACTCCCCCACTCACCGTACGAAACACGATGGCATACTAGTATTTCACGCCGGTGTTTGTGGGGATGTGGTACTTCCTCGGTGCGAGCTGGCACAATTCGTGCCGAATCGTGCTCGGCTCCCACATACAAGTGTCTAGTTTGAAGGCATTAATTATTTAAAGACGCGGTTACTTGTTAATGGTAGCCGGTAGGCAGCTAGTTAACAATGCAGGTCAAGGCATGACTTATGTAGAAGAATTCAGGCCTGCATCTTAGTTTCGCATGTAGAAGACAGAATGTCTAAATGTATGTGTTTGTTATTATAGTATGTAATTTGTTTACATCCCACCGTATATTATCTCCCTATATTAAAATAAATAAAATTTTGATAACTTTAAGTATATTTAAATAAAAACAATTAAGCAAATATTTACATTAAAGTACAAGTAGAGAAAGAAACCCAAAACGACCGTTTTTTGAAGCTTTGTCTCGGTCTGAATGTAAATAGAGGGTGATTTTTATTTAACAATATATTGAAATGTTTCACAGATATCAGAAAAAATAATAAATTAATATAGTATGTTTATGGGCTCCATCAATGTTATTCCAGTTTTCCAGATGTCTGCGTACCAAATTTCATTGCAATCGGTTCAGTAGTTATTGCGTGAAAAGGCAACAAACACATACACATATTTGCAAACTTTCACATTTATTATGTTAGTAGAATGTAAATTGTAAACTACTGTAAAATAATCGATGATAATAGATTATATGTATTATTTTCATGTATACCTATACTTCTTTCGTGTCACTTAGACACGCGCTAAAACCGCATTTAAACGTTACGAATCTGAAATACTGGTTCCTAAACAGTTGAGAGTATTGGCAAATAAGCAATTCTAAATAACCGTTTCCCTTATTATAAAAACCCCTCACAGCTTTTGCATGCGTCGTTTTAAGGGCTTTAGAGTGTCCTTTCAGTAAGGGCTATCCTTTGTATGTAAATTTCTATAGAATTTAAAAAATACTCGGTAAAGCGTTTAGAATTCTATTAAAAACGTTGAAGCAGGAAAATGACGGAGCAATTTTTAATTATGTACAGGTACAATCTACATGGCATGCTTGGTAGGGCATTCAACGCGATTCGTATAAACACATATACCAATTTAACACTGTAAAACATAAAAACTTATGAACGAAAAAAACACTTGTTAGACGTGTTTCGTTATTTTTTTTTAAATTGACTAGCTTTTGCCCGCGGCTTCGTACGCGTTAAATTCGAAGTAGTTTAATAGATGTTATTATACACATAAACCTTACTCATAAATCACTCTATTTAAAAAAAAAAAAAACATCAAAATCTGTTTCATTTAAGCATACATAAGGACATTAGGACAGAGAAAGTGACTTTGTTTTATACTATGTAGTGGTGTAATTTGTATTTTATGCCTATTAAATACTACAAATTTCAATCATTTTTCATCCAACACAAACGTTATCCTATAATATTTTTTTAATAGGCACGACTGGTCCCTGAGAAAAGCGCAAAAGCGCGCGCGCTCAATCAGACAATACCTTAGCTACGTGCATTATAAATTGTTAATATTATTTCCGTTTTGACCGATTGTGATCAAATTTACTTTTGCTACGAATATATTGATTCGTGGGCTTAACAGGTCAAGAGCACTCTGTCCATGAACACATTATTGTCAATGAAACGTCGACGTGGACGCATATTGTAGCGTACAAGCGATTTAAGGGACATTTAAAATTATTCTTTAGGTATTAATATATAAATGTTGCCTTTTCTTAAAAAAAAAATATCGGGAATTAGTTTCTATTTTGCTTTCGACCTCGTCCGCGTTATAAACTGCATAGAGTCCTCCATATCATATATTTTAAGTTAGACATCTATATTTGTAGATCAATTGGAGTAGCGAATAGTGAATTGGAGAAACACTGCTTTCTACATGTTGTTTAGTGTATACAGATAAAAAAAAACGTCTGTAAACTTTTTTGTTTTGGCTATTGTTGCTCTTACAATAACATATGTCCATCATGGTCTGATAATATTTGAATTGTCTTTCATGTTTTTTTTATTATTTTGATGCACATGCATATATATACATTATATATTTTTAAATATGTCTTTTAAATGAAATTTTTGAAACGGTTTTTTTTGACGATAAATTATTGGTTATTTGCACAAAATTTTGGAACACCTTCCAATTTGAGTTTCCTTAATATACAAAATGAGACAGGGATCAAATACCTATACATAAAATTTTGTATGCTTTTTCTTTTGTTTGCTACTTCATAGAGAACTTAATACTATTTAATACGCTTATTATATTTGGCATCATTCGAATTATGATTCATTTTAGACGTCACAAATAAGACAAGATTTAACGAACCCCGTGGAGGCTTAACGTTAGGCGGACGAAGTTTAGAAGGATATATTTCAAAAATCATAATTTTTGTTATTTACTAAACCTATGAAAGATCTTTTTAATTAGAAACTTTTTAGGACGTTGCCTTTGCCGTTGCTTGCTGTATTATCGATTTCAGAGGTCTAGGGTCGTCGACCGCGCTCTGTTGAACTCAGCTGTTCGCACTAATATTGGATTACCTTACAAATAAAAATATATATAAGTGTATATAAAATAAATGAGTATTAAATGAAATATAACCTAAAAAGATGTGGATGTAAATATTTTAAAATGTTACATTTTCTAATATTATATCTTACACTTTTTTATTATAATTATTATAATCGAATGAAGTTTCTCTCGCTCTGGTGTAAGGATGTAGCTCAGGATATAGGAAGTAATAGGCATTGCATTAAATATGAAATGATCGACTGTTGTTAACGCCCGCTGCGGTAAGATACGACTTTAAGAAAATTGTGTTTGTGCTTATTAAATAACTTGTATTTTGGCCTGTTGCTCAATTATTAAACATGTAAATGTACTTTTGCTCGAACAACCATAACTCGGATTCCCAAATAAAGATTTGATTGACTATTTTTTTTTTCTCTTTGCTATTATTATTTACTTTTGTTTTAGTTGTTTATTTTATTATTTTTTATTTCATCTGTGTTTTTGTGTTTAATGTCGCCAAATAAATGTTTGTTCTTTCTTTTCTTTCTTTCTTTCTATTCGAAAACCTTTGCTATACAAGTGATATAACAGTTTTTTAGCTTCGCAAGACGTTATAAAATAGTGTTATAAAGTTATAGGATATTGCACTCTTATAGCAAACGTTGTGTACACTTTTATTTATTCGGTTCACGGCAGTAGTTCGCAGAGGCTTTGGATATCATGCCAAAGGAAGGGCCCGTATGCGACCAAGCGCATCCGTCATGCTTACTGCCTGACAGTCTCTTGTCGTCCTTAACTATATTGCCTTCAACGATGTGACTAATAAAAGTAACTAGTTTGTTACTACGCGTATGTATATATTTAATTTTAGGAACGATCGTATAACCTTGAATTTCAAATTTAATACTTATCCGAATCAAAAGTTATATCATTAGAATTAAGTATGTATATTATATATTAGAGTATATGACCATACATAAAATATGTATAGTTGCATGAAATTCTCATTAGTATGTTATTTTATCGTGTAACTCAAAGTGAAAACGTGTTCTTTTTATAACCTTACTTTCTTTCCGGGAGCCGTTTTGTTTAGAAGATGTTGAATATTAAAATTATATTTTATGTTTTACGTTTCTACTACTTACTTTCGCTTTTTGCATTAATCAATGTCAGAAATATATGTATATGACATTTTTTAATAAAAAACCATTAAAATAAAATAAAATTAATAAGTGGTACTAATGTTATTTTGTAGAATGTGATGAACTTAGTTTGCTTTACCCAGCAAAGGGTAGACCGTTTCCTTTTTGGCGATGTAACTGAAAAATAGGTTGCAGGTAAAATGTACGACACAGATAGCGTAAATTGTATGACATCTGTTCTATTTTTAGGTCTATAAAGTACGAACTGCTGCCGCATTCATGCCCGATCGATATTTGTTCACGGTACCTTAATAAAATCCTCAGCAAATATGACTTGGTACGATTTTTACTTGTCTCTACAATTTAACCAACACTATTGTATCGGTTGTCATAGCTAGCAATAGTTTGAAATAATAAATATTAGTGTTTTCTCATTTAAAGGTTAGGTACCTATTTAAATATATGTACTAACCTACCTACGTACTTAGGTTCCTACAATTTTATGGTTTTGAGATGGTCAGAGAGATTGTTTAGATTTTCTAGCTAAATTCCCTTCAACATTAACGTCATGTAACGTCGTCTTCAAATATCGTCAATCTGCGTAAAGCAGATCATTATGTATTTACCCTGTTATTCGCATGACTTATTTTATTGTTCGTGGGGTCATCAGAGGTCAGGCAATGGCGTCGCCGGGGCTGCTGGCGCTATGTCAAGTTGAAAGAGTACTTAAATGTCTTTATATTTTAAAATTTAGGTATTTTGGTGTGTAAAGTTGAAAAAATAAGTAGATATTTGTTCGTACTTCATTATTCATATTATTAACAGACTTAAAAAAAGGGATTAGGTTATTAATTCGACTGTTTTGATATGTGATGTGTTTGATATCACATGACTTTTAACCGGCCGAACCGATTTTTAGTATACTTTTTTATTTGAAAGGTTCCATTTAAATTTGGTCTAGTTATGACAATTTGAAGGCGGTTTAGTGTTTTGTTAAAAATAATGATAAGTTGCGTTTGTTTGTTAACCATGTTCCGTTCTGTTGACCTGTTTCCATTATTTTGTTTCGGTACCAAACACTTATTGTTCTAACGGATGCTTTTTTAAAACCACCTGTTGTGTTTTAATAGAAGGTATTGTCGATAAGCATTGGTTTGTAACTTGAAAGTAAAGGAAACACGCGACCAACTCGTTATGCAAGCTCTACCGGTAGTATCCAATATTGCATAATACTATTTTAAATGCAGTATTAGAAACGCGATCTACCTAAAATACTTTTTTTCTACGCTGTATGTTGGCAATACGTTATTGGCATTCATAAGACATTTTATTCTTCCTAATTATCTTTTAAAAACATACACAAATAATATATAACTTAACACGCACGAGAATTTCAGTTAATTTATTTTTAGGTAATCCTTATGTGCTTATTTATCCTTAACGTCTCAGTATGCTTTACAAAGTAAATAATTCATAACAAGAAGTGTATTCATGTGCTATATTTATGCAATTAACACATAGACACGTCATTGACGTGCTCTATCGGTGTTTTTCACGCGATCTCTCTACGAGAGAGCAGTCTTAATGCAACCGCGATAGAGTTGCCTACGACTATTGTGTACGGTTTATTTTTCAAAAAGAAAAATTTTCACCGAGTTGTCACAATGTTACACTAAAAATTAAATGAGTATTGTCATTAGTATCAGTATTGTCCTCAAATTGGCTTTTGATTGGTTGTGAAGTAAACATTCGATACTGCAATGTGACTTTAACAGGATAATACGCACTAAGTTCAATTCAAAGCTATTTGCTCGACATTAAACATGGCTTCAGTGTGTGTGACGAAATGGTAACAATCGTGTGTTAGTAAGTAATAAGTCGCAGAACCGCTTCGAGTGTCAAAGGTGATAGTTAGACGGAGATATCGCGAGGTAGTGAATCGCGTATTTAGCGGGAGGAAACTCGCCGAGCCGGATGTTTTCTGCAAGTGTGCCACGCCACTCCGATTTCACCCGCGTCACGCACGTTCGCAGACTTGTGTCCAATGCTTAATCCAATTACAATTTATTAGATTTGCATGTGTATTGTTTTGCGGTGCGATAGTGAAAGTAAACGCGATGTACAGCTGAGATAACTGACGTCGTCCGTGACGACATGGGCCATGTGGAGAATATGCGGCGTCAGTAAAGCCGAGCCGCTACTGTTGTCTGATGTCATTGATGACGACTATGTAAGATAACAGTGTATCTGATTGTTGCTAACCAATATTATGTACCATTGTTATCTACTAGGTATGCATTGCACATACGAATTAAAAAAGTGTAATGCAACAGTACACATTTATATCATTGTTGTAATCGGTACACGTAATTCAGTTTGCGATTATATAATACTAGTTTGAATTATGTCAAATTTAGGTAAAATTGGCTGTAGATTGCCGATGATCAAGAATTTTAATTTTATGTCTTGGAGTATCTACTAAGAAAATACAATCTTTATTATTTTTTATTCAACTTTACATACAAGAATGCTGAGTAGAGGCATTGGGTACAAGTATTTTCTTTAATATACAAAGAAAAATTTACAATTTGTTAACAAAAGATCGTCATTGGTTGTCACATAAAACTTGGTTATATTGTGCTCGATGGGTTTTTCAGGAATTGTGCATGCTTTGCTTATTTATAAGTTGTCTATAAAAATTGCCTACATATCAATTACCAAAAATTGTAGTAACTATATCGAAATGAGATTAAATGTAGTGTAAAACAAAGGTTTATTAGATTATTTTATATTATAACTTTAGAGCATAATGCGGTAAGGACATCATAATAATATTTTGTGTTTAGTTTACTCAAATCAGTGAATCATTGTTTAATTTAATGATAGCTTTGGACAAGGCTTTAATTTAAGGTGGATTATTTAAAAACCAAAATTCCTTTCAAAAACGTTTCGTATAAATAGAAATAATTGATTCGTTAAAGTAATGGGATTGTGGTTTTTTCCAGCAGCCGACATGGCGGTTGTGGGGCGAGGAGCGAGTAGATGGCGCTATTTATACAGTTTACTTGAAGAAAGTTCGGTATCATCGGCCCACGCGTTGCGCTTCCAGTGTAAGTGAAATGCAAAAACATTAAGTAGTTTTATCACACTAATATTATAAATGTGGAAGTTTGTTTGAATGTTTGTCCGTCAATCACACTGAAACTACTGAACGGCTTTTGATGAAATTCGGTATACAGACTGGGCATGTACGGACTTGGGTGATAGGATACTTTTTATCCCGATAAATGCTCTTTTGGGATAACTAAATTATTTGTAAATGTTTTAACGCCACGCGAGCAAAGCCGCGGGCGGAAGCTAGTTTTAGTATAATTTATTTTCATTTTTGGATGATGGTCATGGCCACTGTTTGTATATTTTGCGACATTTCAGTATTGTTATAAGAATCTTTTCTTTTTTCGTAGCAAAAGCCACTATTTTCGAAATACAATAAAATTTGTTATTAAAAAAATATTATTAGAATATGAATCTTAGTAGGATCATTTTTGATTTCAATACTTATTGGTAAATGTCCCTTTACGAGAATATCGTTTGTTATAATGAAGCATAAAATGGAACAACCTAATGTTTCGATTTATTTTCCTGTTAAGATTATATATACGTAAAGGTATAGAAATAATAAAATTTACCATAAGGCGGGAAAACCGAAACGTAAACATGCCATAAATGTAATTTGACTCTGTTAACTTTAAGTGAATCATCAGAGCATAATTGCATTGTTTAATATTCGCACGCTAACGGTCATGTGTATGGTAGTGAAGGGATTCTGAAACCTTTGTTTAATTGCACTCAATTCCACATACGGCCCGTGTTAAGTACAATTTTATTAGCTGTTTTTTTGTAATTGACCGATTAAGTAAGGCGACGTTAGAATTTTTTTCAAATATTAACTTCTCATTTATAAAGTATTTCAATGCTATAAAACTAAGAAAAAAAATTAGGTGGTGTCATTGATTATAATGCAGTACTTATATATATATATATCTATAGGCCACTATTTATTGAGGACATAACTGCATAATCGATACGTCTAGCCATCATGGTCGTTGTAGTAGGCAAGTAGGAAGTATTTGTAACAGCAGCAGTTGATATTACATGTATAGTGGCTCACACTCAATTCACGGTCGAAATATTAGGAACTGGCCAATTGAGCTAATTGTTACATGTTCATTGTTGGAATTACCGCATTTGCAGGTGTACGTTGTTTATAGATATCATCGCATGAGACCAATAAGTATATTTAAGTATACAAATGATCGTTTCTGATGTAGGTACATCAGAAACGATAATTCAATATTGTTTTTTAGGCTTAGAGGATTGAAATAAGGATCATTACAATAGGGCAAGAACCTTTTGAAATGACAGGCTTTCTTTACCAAATTATTATTTCAAATTGTCTTATAAGTTGTTTTCTTTAAAATTGAAACTTTAATGTTCGTTTTAAACAGGTGACCTACATAAAAATGTTAAAATGACTTTAAAATTATTGGTGAAATAATTCATTATAGGAATCTGACGACGAAATCTCACATCTTGAGTGGGAGACAGTCCGCGTCAGGTTCGTGAAGGCGGGCACAGTCGAGAGACTAGTAGAAGCTTTGGCGACTGATGATGGCGAGCTGGAATCCACATACGTCAATGTTTTTCTCGCCACATACAGGTACTAACTTAAACACATATAATTTAATATATGGAACCTAAAGAATACTATATCTGTAAAAAGGTATTGTTAAAAATATTTCGAACGAACTTCAGGAGTATCTGTAAGGTCAGTTTGTTGTTGATGAGATTGATAATGTCATTTATAGTTAAGATAAGTATAATAATAATGTTATTTGCTACTATATATGTATATATGTATAAGATTAGCATGCTATTGCAAAAACATTATTTCGGTTCAGAGCCAATGGCAAGTCCCATGGTAATTTTACAATTAGTTTACCACTAGTTGTATTATAACCTCAAAAAGTTTTAGACTTTTACAAAAACACGTGTAGTTGAATCTAGATACATCGTAACTTTTTTTTTTATGTCATAGCGGGCAACTGAGCTGGTGGTTCGCCTGATGGTAAAAGATTACCACCGCCCATGAACATT
>NC_052102.1:3576716-3588583 GCF_012273895.1 Zerene cesonia | reverse complement strand
TCGACTCCCACAATAAAAAATTTGTATTTTGTGTATTCAAATGACTGCAAAAAAATATTGTGTTCCGTCTTTATTTTATTTATTACTTTTATACAATAATTGCAGGTCATTTGCGGAATGCGGCAAAGTACTGGATCTTTTGTTGCGACGATATGAAGCGCTTGCGGCGGAAGATGTGCTCTCTACAGGATCGGATACTTCGCAGCAACACAGAAAGTAAGTTCTTATCCTTCAAAGTTAGCGTACGTGATAGAATGCAAATAAGCAAACTTACAAATAAATAAGGTACCCATCGTCGGACTAATCAATGCACAGTTGCATCAGTCAACCGTAACCATAATACGGTTATGAAATTGGTTTAAACTACTTCTGCTAGTTCCACAACACCAACTGTTTGATAATATGCATTATAGATTTTTTGATTTGAACTTAAACATGCTAGTTCTCATTTGAATTTTAAATAAAAAAGCTGATACAAAATAGTCATATGTACCTAATAGAATTTTACCACATTTGTCATTTACTAGCTTGTCGCCTGGGCTCCGCCCGAGTACCTAATAGGTTCTTAACTTTTAAACAGTTGTTATCCTTATTCCAGTGGATACAAATCCTATGAACTAAATACCGTTTATTCCGTCCAGGCGTTCTTGAGTTAAAAATAGTGAAACTAACATGACATAATATAAACATAACATCCTACTTATATTATAAATGCGAAAGTTTGTAAGGATGTGTGTGTTTGTTACTCTTTCACGCAAAAACTACTGAACCGATTGCAATGAAATTTGGTACGTAGGTAGCTGGACAACTGAAATAACATATAGGCAAATTTTTATCCCGATATGGACTTACGCGGGTGAAACCGCGGGGCGCAGCTAGTGTATTTTATAAACGTAATGTTTATTTTATATACTTAATGTTATAATATATTTAAAGATTAGTTAGAACGATAATAAACGTTGAAAGGACACTTGTCAGGACCCTCGTGGCGTGTCTGCACGTGTGGTTGGACACGTACCCGGAGGACTTCCGCCAGCCGCCGCACCACCCCGCGCTGCAGCAGCTCCTCACCTTCACACAGATACATTTGCCTGGCTCCGAACTGCATTCGAAGGTTGGTGTGTTATAGTCGTGATTTCTGAAAAAGATATGTATTTAATTTTTCGTTTTATAGCATAGAAATGCTTTATAAATGAATCCTATTAATATTATAAATGCGAAAGTTTGTAAGTATGGATGTATGGATGTTTGTTACTCTTTCACGTAAAAACTACTGAACCAATTGCAATGAAATTTGGTACGTAGACAGCTGGATAACTGGAATAATATATAGGCAACTTTTTATTCCGATATTCCTACGGGATTCGGACTTACGCGGGTGAAACCGCGGGGCACAGCTAGTATATTTATAAATGAGAAATTGTTAAAGGATCGAACCCACGTCATTGTAGGCAATATTGGCGGATTGGAATCCCGCCTCGTGATCAATTTTTTTTCTATTATTTAAAATTTCTCGAAAATATTTATTTTCAAAGTTGGTTTTTAACACGCTTATATTCACCTGTATGTTTATATGCGTGTCACCGACTGCTTTTGCACTCGATTTTGACCTACTGAAAACGGATAGATTTTATTCAAACTTCGTATACTTATCAAAGATTACTATTTCTTGAGTGTATCTAATTCTCCTGATAATAATCGCCAGGATTAAATAATTTCTTTACGTATACTCTGTATAAAAACATTTGCGTCAATACATTTTTAATCACTTCACTAATTTAAAACCGGTCGTAGTTTTTTTCAATTGAAATAAATTTAAATTTAGAGGTGATTATAGAAATAAGTGGACTTAGTGTGGTGGGTCTTTTATTTTGGAAAAAAACTCTAAAATGTAATTCCATTAAGAGGTAACAATACAAAGTATACATTGTAAGAGTCAATTTAATCCATATTTGGCCCTAGTTGATTCTATCATTAAAGCATGTATTTTAGTTTTTTTATATACATATTTAGTATGGGAGTACTTGGGCTAAAATATTGAAGTTAAGTATAACTAATTATACTATTCACTGTTACGTTTGTTGTCACAGGTGATAGAATGACAAAAAATAAATAACGGTAATTGTTTATGTATTTAATATATTGATGTTATCTGCAGGTGTTGCAGAAGCTAGCCATATTCAGCGCGGAGCGCAACGGCGGCGCGCAGCACGGCGTGTGCCTGGCGCCGGGCATGCGGCTGGCGGCGCACCACACGAGCGCGTACCGCCTGCCGCACGTGCCGCACCGCCACTTCGCCGAGCAGCTCACGCGCATGGACATGCAGCTGTTCCGCAAGCTCGTGCCGCACCAGTGCCTCGGCGCCGTGTGGTCGCGCCGCGACAAGGACCGCTCGCACGACGCCGCCACAGTGCTCGCCACCGTCAACCAGTTCAACGCGGTCTCCTTCCGCGTCATCTCCACCGTGCTGCTGGAGCCGAGCCTGCGCCCGCTCGAGCGCGCCGACATCCTCGCCGCGTGGCTCGATATCGCGCGCGAGCTACGCGTGCTCAAGAACTTCTCCTCGCTGAAGGCGATCATCTCGGGCCTGCAGAGCAACCCCGTGTACCGGCTCAGGAAGACCTGGGCGCTGTTGAACAAGGAGAAGGCCGAACTATTCGAAGAATTGGCGAGGATATTCAGCGAAGACAACAATCGTTGGGCGCAACGCGAGCTTCTCATGAGAGAAGGCACCGCCAAATTTGCCGATACGGTCGGGGAGAACGACCGCCAATTGCAAAAGCTCCTACACGAACGAGGCTCGCCTGGCGTCAGTCACGGAACGATACCTTATTTGGGCACATTTTTAACGGACCTCACTATGATCGACACGGCTATACCCGACACGGTCGCCGATGGCCTCATTAATTTTGATAAGAGACGCAAAGAATTCGAGGTGCTCGCTCAGATTAAGTTATTGCAAGGTGCGGCGAACGCTTATCATTTACCCTCCGATCCGATGTTCGACCGATGGTTCGACTCCGTAATAATTTTAGACGACGCGGAAGCGCACCAGCTTTCGTGTCAAATAGAACCACAAACAAATCCGCCTAAGGAGAGACGTCCCAAGAAAGTGAACGAAAACAATAACCACGGTCATAGGAAAAACGATTCGATCGCTAGTACGAGTTCCAGTAACAGCTCGCAATTTTACTGCGAGACGGATGGTGTTGGGAACACTTGGAAGAGAGATAGTTTAGAGCGGAGATCTTCCCCTACGAGGTTATCTCACGGCTCTTCCTCATCGTCTATACCTTCTTTAGACGTGTCGTTGTCTAGCGCCAACAGCGGCCAAAAGCAGAACGGCAAACCCGTCGCAAACAGCCCGGCTCATGCAAATACTCATAACGGTCCTGATTTTTATATAATTCGCGTAACATACGAGTCGGACTGTGTGGAAACAGAAGGCGTGGTGTTGTATAAGTCGATCATGTTGAGTAACAATGAACGAACACCGCAAGTGATACGCAATGCTATGCTCAAATTGAATCTCGACGGGGATCCAGATGGGTATACTTTGGCGCAAGTTTTACCGGAGAGAGGTAACATTTTATCATACTTACAATTCATATTTTATTTGATTTAGTAATATTCTCATATACTATGTAATCCAAATAGTATGAGCGTCAATGACCCTTATTTTACAAACCACTGCGACTGTGTCGTCACGGTGTTGTGCTAAATCGATCCTATTCTTAGTTGGATCGCATAATTATTATTCCATTACTTGCATTTTATCTTTTTGTGACATTATTGTCGAGTCGGATTAAGTGAGTTGGCGTTGTGTTACAAAGCAATTTAATAAACAGTAATATTATTTTACAGAAATGGTGCTGCCAGCGAACGCTAATGTTTATTACGCCGTAAATACTGCATACAACCTGAATTTCATACTTAGGCCACGAAAATCGGACCAAACTGACTCTGTAGTCAACGGAAAGTCTAAAAACAAACGAGCTTGACTGTGTCTTGGTATATTTTGCTTCTCGTAATTATTGTTACTCAGTACTTCCGAAGCAACATACAATGTGTTCTACGTAAGAATCTCTATTAAATGTTAATGATATTGTAATAAGTCTACCAATAATAATAATACCAATGTCTCTTAAAAATAACATTGTTCCAACAACTCTGCTTTACAATACTTATCATGACTGAATCTATGTAAATCTTTTATACTTGGAAAATTCGCATTAAGATCATGAGCTGTCATGTCAATGTAAATTTTCGTTGTTTTTAATGTACGATAATTTTTATTTTTAAACCAAATTTGTTCTCTAATATTCTTACTTTGATGCATTTGAGAGTTAGCGATATAAATTAAGAAAGCTTATAAGAAATATTTTATCTCTTGCATGTAATACTGAATTCACAATTTATTAAGTTTTCCTGACTTGGCATTTATATACCTTATAGTTATATTTAACTTACTAAAAGCATTACAAGACTTGCACAAATGGCTTGTTACATATGAACATTATCTTTTTTTAATACAGTGAATTTCTTAATTTATTTTTCTTACATTTTATTTTTAGGGTTTACAATGTTTATTATTTATATAATTTTATGTGATACGCATAGATTATTACAATTTTATAGTGCTCTTTACTATTATCCTTTGTACTTAATTAGGTTTTATGTAAATTTGCTGTTAATAATAGGTTTAAAAAATTTGTTCAGGATGCCACCAATATTTAGCGATAGTGTCTGTTTATATATTATGTTATCGTTGTTGTCAAAACTCAATATGTGTATATAAAGAGCGTGTATAAATAAGAATCTCCAGTAGGTATCTAAGTAAGATAAATAGAGAGTAAACATTCTAATAATGAGCCAAAGGCATAATATGTCTAGTAGCGAGGTGCTGTCTCTCTTTGTATAATATTGTTTAAAAGCTTTAAAATAATTGAAAACCGAATTTCATGTAGAAAATTAACCGTAACCTCTATTTTAAAATACTCTAATAATTAATCAATTTCGGTCCGTTATTATAATTAATCATTGTATTCGTTTCAAATGTAATAATAAAAAATATACTTGGAAGTGCATTTGTAATTCGACGTGCCTACTTATCTTATATAATTTAATATCTCGTGTTAATGACACTGGTTTACAAGATATACTCTAAACAAAAGACTATAAGATATTTAAGGACTTATACATGATAGCTTTTTTAAACTGAACTGTTTTCTCATAGTTTTTGTAAATAACTTTGTAGTTGTTTTTAATAGTTTTTCAACACCAGTGTCTTGCATAACGTGTTGTATAATACTACCATATGTAATAAACGTTATTAATTATTATTAAATGTTATTTTATTTTTTACCCTATTTATTCTCTACAAGTTACAAAATACTTCTATCTATAGCGGATGGTACAATTTAATTTGTGTTTTAAAAACAGTAGCTAAATCGCGATAGCGAAAGAGGTCTAATTAGAGAAGCAAATATGGGCCATATTCTAAATAACCTTGTTCTCAATATCAAGCTATATCCTTAGTCAAGTACATAAATCTTACCACAAATGGATTTCAGACTAATTTTATACAAAAACAACACGATCTGTGTAACAGATCACTTGTGCCTTATATTGTGGCCATAAAAGTTGTAAATCTATGTTCTTAGTTCCTTCAAGGATTTTGAACTGTTGTTCTCGTCTTTATTTTACTTTTTATGATGACACACATTCATATTTGATTTATTTATTTATTTTCAGTTAATTTATAAAATGTGGGAGTCCACCACGCTTTGATACGAATTTGGTCACCTGGCACGGGTAAGTATGACACCCCCACAGAAGACACGTGAAATAGTAGCATGCTACTGTGTTACGTATGGTGAGTGGGGCAGCCGGAGGCCTTGTCTACATCCTTCCCAGTCCATTCCTTCTTTCCAATCATCAGTCCTTTTCTTATCTCTTACCCCTTAAAATGGGGCAGGACCGTGGGCGGTGGTGATGTGTAGCGTTTACCATCGAAGGTGAACCACCAGTTCAGTTGCCCGCTATATGACATAAAATAACTTAAAAAAACGCCTTATTAATGTTAGTAATTTAAAATAAATAATTGCCTCGTTCATTTTATGTACATTAATTTACTTTTCTCTGAGTTGTTACATTTTCAGACGCGGAGTAGATCCGTCTTCTCCAAATCGTATGTCTCTAAAATGTTTATGCGTACATTGTTGCATTTGAGATTCAATTTAATCAAAAAACTTGGTAGAATTTAAGATGAGGTAAATAGGATAACTGCATTTTACTAGTATAATATTTGGTATTTAACTACATTAGGGTTGTTGATGGGAGCTCTTATGTCCATCGTACTAGACCCCAGCCTGAGGACCTTTGAAACAACGCTCGGGAAATTATGTGTTGGATTGAATTTGAAGTAAGATGTATATTAAATTGTAGTTACTTAGTTATTTAATTCATTGAATGTCAAAATGAGACGATGCACTATCATGGTGGCGACTGGCGAGCGGTGCGTGGCGCGCGCCACCTGCGTGCCACCACCGGTTGACAGCGGCTCGGCTGAAATTTTCATGGCCAACTTATCGAGCGCGGTGAGCAGGCTCCGCGCAGTCGCGTTCCACCGCCCGCCTGAGCCTCACCTCACTCGCTCCGAGGATCTCTCTTATAACAACAACACGCGCGCGTTACGACCGTCGCCGCCCTCGGCCTCTCGTACATCAGTGTCAGTTCGGTGCTAAGTGCAATAACGTGATTATAACACGGGGACAGATATGTGAATTACAACCTGTGCCCACAAACAGTAAATATGCGACATAATGAATCCGCGCGCAAAATGAAATAGTTAGGTAAGTTGACTTAATTTCGTGCGGTCGTTAATTGAAGCCCCATTAACGGGCATTAAATGCTAAATTTATCAATGAACAATTTACGTTGGAATGAATTAACGTAGCAACTGTCAATATGTACCTACTCTCAATATTAAATCGTGATTTTGGAGTATTTAAGGTTACTGTAACAATTTTCTCAAACAATATGATCCTAAAAATACAGTGTGTATTTAGGTGTCGATGTAACCGTAGGGCTTGTGTTGGGAGCGGCCAATGTCTACGATGAAGCACCATAAGTGCCGCAATCTGATTATGGCACACCCACTGCTACAAGATATTCCTTGATCTTTTGGTTAAATGAACATTAAACATTCTGGGATTTGCTTATTTTGAATTGTTAAATAATTTTATTTGAACTTTATTCAATCGAAATCTTTCGAAATGAAATATGGCAAATAACTAGTCATAACAACATGAAGTGATCAGTGAACATGTTACAACGAATTGTAAAACACAGTTATGTTGTTATGTTTTTGGCTTCGCCCGTGGTAAATATATTATATATATAACGATGAAAAACACTTTTTGAAATGTGTCTAGAAGTTTTTGCGTGAAAACGTTACAAACATACAAAACTATAAAAGTTTCCTCTTTATAATGTTACTCTAGACTGGCATGACTGTGGTCGCAACATGATACGATTACTTTTTTAATGCCTACGCAATGTCTACTACATTTGATTAGTTATCTTTAGTATTCGTAATTAATATCCCTAAAAATACTAATCAAGAATACAAATAAAGAATGGATGGGCAAAAGCAGGTCTATCATTTTTCTATTCCTTAAAATTTCTCATTTATAAAGCATTTGATATATATGAGCAATGCTATAAAATAAAACACCATGTATCCTTTAGGGATAAAAAAAAATATTGAATTCAACATCTATGTAGTGTTTTTTAGAAACGTGAATCTCTTTATGAACGTTATTATTTTATATCTATATTATGGAAACAAAGAGAGAATTAAAATGGATATCTATTGCTAGACAATTTGATTAGTAGGTGACACAACAAAAATATAATTAAATATCTTCGTTAGGTCATTGAAGGCATTTAATGTAAAGCTTTTCTTACAATAATAATATCAGAAATAACTTACATTTCAGCTTTCAAATTAGGTAATCACAAAGTTTAATAATTACCTTGTTTGAATTTACTCTTGTTCGGTGTAAACTATAATAATATGACGTGATATGAAATCGCGTGACAGGGATGGGGGGCACGCGACCAGCAAAACAATGCAATAAGTTCACAAGCATTTTCATCGATCACTGTTAATTGCTGTATAATATGAACGGGGTTTTTGGCTTTTTTGTTTAGGGATAATGGGACTAGAAACTTGTTTTGGACTAGAAAATTAATTTGTGTTTTTGGCTATAAGAAAGCATATTAAATCTTTTTAAAAAGAGTCATTAGTATACAATTTCAATTTTACAGACCTCAAAAGAATGGTAAGTAAAGTTTTATCTGTTTGTATGTCCGTCAATACCGTTAAAACCGTTACGAGATTTTCACAAAATTATATGGTTATAGACCAATATTAAGTTCAAATTAAAGGCATCATTTTATATGAAAAAAAATTGACGGGGCTATCTGTGAGGAGGTAGACAGGAGGAAAAAATTAATCCGAATATATGTCATTGAATGAGGTGTCATTAAATAGATCTGTCGAAAATTAAATGGAGGTTTTTTGCTAAATTAAATATCTGTTGAGGTGTAGGAATCTAAAGTCGACAAATATGCAAAAATACGCGAAACACAAAATGCTGTAGTACACTCGAGCGAAGCCGTGGGCGGAAAGCCAGTATATAATATATATTTATATAATGACACTTATCAACAAGGTACTCCTTTTCGAATAGCGCTTATATTTACGCGTTGGCGTTCAAATCTAATATTCACAAGGAGTACAGAGGTATGTGGTCGATGAAGGTATAAAGCGCCTCTGTAATTAAAATTACATGCATATTTGTGAGCGAACGTGAGGAGCAAGCAGCGCATTCATTTCTGTACTACCGAATTTCTTCACTCCAGTTATGCAAAAGAAGTTCCGCGAAGGTATATTTCGTCTTGATATACTAACTTGTAATGGAAGCAAGCTGTTATTTCTGACCAATTTAATTCAAGTTTGTCAGAAGTTCTTTTCACACTACGTGTAGAGCTAAAACTGAAATTATTGAAAATAAATTGCCTCTATGAAACTTTATTTATTTATATATTATAATACAACAACATAGTGGCTTACAGTCTATCCAACGCACCACCATGCTGTACAAAAATTAAATTTTAATTTAAAACAGAATTTTACACATTGAAATATAGAACTTAATATTGAAATATGAATATAAAAATTATAATATACGTATATAAATACAAACATATTCAAAAATTTTGAGATAAGAGAAGTCAGACAGATTAGTAAATATTGTCAATATAACCGCATAAACAAAGTAATTATCAGCAAATATATATTTGCTATGAGGGAAATATACCTAAAACACCCTAAACATAAGAGGACTGTTGATATTTATTTAACTGTTTCTTTTTATGCATCAAAAAATTAATGCAATGAAGAACGGTAAAAGAACCTCAATATACCTAGTACAGCATTATGTTATCTATGTTATATCTATCTATCCTTCTATTGTCATCATCAGTCCACGTTTGTTTCAACTGCAGGGTCACAAGTCTCCTTTATTAGAGATCTTCATAGATATATATTTCAGGTCAGAAATATTATATAATAAATCAGTCAGTCAATAAATCAGTCTGTGTAATTAAAAAGTGATATGTTCTTTAAATTTGGACTTTTAACATAAAGAATACAGTTACCTGTTTGTATTTTATAGGTCTCATAATTTCATTACCAACGTTCGGGTACTCGTTTTGTGGCAATAAAACCACAAATTTAAACGGAAATATTTTAAGGGTTTTGTACACGCGATGTGATTTGCGTCTTTGAACGACTCTGCACAAAAGGGGTTGGTTTCACGAAAGGTTTCAAATATAGTATAGGTATACAATATTCAAACTACTGAGTATTGTTGAGTATACCAACTCAGTGTTATTAATTTTAACTGAATATTAGTTAGATTAAAGGGAATGAAAACTACTTTTAACAGCTTTTGCTAGCTAGAAATTTTTTTGCTTGGTAGATTTTGTTATGAGGTAGATACATCGTGTGTACATATTACTTGACATCGTTACAAAGGATACGAATTAATATTTAACTTAAGAAAATTGGTTTATATATAACTAAAAAAATAAAAATCCATTCATCTACCGTACGCAAAATAACTCTTGTAGGTATATGTTCTAATTTTCAACTAGGCGTGCGAGACTAAATCCAAAAGAATGAGAAATATCGAAATACTTGAAAATTTTAAGCTGCTAATTCAGAGCATTATTTATTAATATGATTTTGCCATAAGATTTTACCAAAAGCAAACTTATATTTATTAATATAAGTTTTCTTTTTGCTGCTATTTGGTGTTATTAATTATTTTGACAATCACGTTGCAGATATTTATTTTGATACCATACCAAAGCACTCGAGGAACTTGTATCAGTAGTAAAATATGCTTTCAGGAGATCAAATCGTTCGACACTACTTAAATCCATCTTTAAATATCCAAAGTAAAATAAATAAGTGAAGAAAGTAATAGATATTAGTGAATGTTATTAGTGAAACAAAAGTTCTAAATTGTTATATTATTTTTTTCTTTTACGCCCTATTGACTTTGGAAAATTTATATATATTTTTAAAATAAGAACAAAACGCCATACGTTCTATCACTATACCTATTGGGCATAATTTAAATAATAAGGTGGCAAGTAATTCCCGACACTGCCTGCCGGGATTCATTCGATGCGTCATTCTTGCTCCCGTTATAAATCCTGTAAAAAAGTAAAAACCTTTTTGGCAAATAAAATAATTTAATGTTAGAAGTCAGGACAGTTATTGATATATAAGTAGATGACTAGCTGTGACCCGCGGTTGAAACCGCGTAAGTCCGTATCCCGTTGGAATATCGGTATAAAAATACCTATGTGTTATTTCAGTTGTCCAGCTATCTACGTACCAAATTTCATTGCAATCGGTTCAGTAGTTTTTGCGTGAAAGACTTACAGATGCAAGTCGATAAAACACGAATATGACATTTTCTAAAAAAGATTCCTACCTAGATCGATTTATCGCCCCCGAAACCCCTACTAAATTACATGAAAATCGTTGCCGATTCCGAGATTCCAATTATATATATATATATATATATATATGCTCGTTTAAAGATATAAGATATATGTAGAGGTATGGAGTATATTTTTTGCACAGTACATAGATACCTTCTATTTGGTCGCCCGCTTAACAATAAACCTTTCAAATAATATGCCTCAGACTTGTAATTGTTAGTAATTGTTGTCATAACAAAATGGTGTTAATCTTTTCAGGATCACGGGCTCCCAGATTTTAGGGGTAATGAAACGTAAATCCGTTTCATACACCAGACTACATTTTTATTATTGTAAAGTCTAATTATCTATTCTAAAATGTCTTCACTGAACACTATTCCTACACTATGAACAGACTTCAAATATTTAATTTTGATTAGCATTTCTGACGGTGATTAATTAAACAGGTAGCTTTATATAGCTATATATATATAGCTATATATATATATATATATATATATATGCTCGTTTAAAGATATAAGATATATGTAGAGGTATGGAGTATATTTTTTGCACAGTACATAGATACCTTCTATTTGGTCGCCCGCTTAACAATAAACCTTTCAAATAATATGCCTCAGACTTGTAATTGTTAGTAATTGTTGTCATAACAAAATGGTGTTAATCTTTTCAGGATCACGGGCTCCCAGATTTTAGGGGTAATGAAACGTAAATCCGTTTCATACACCAGACTACATTTTTATTATTGTAAAGTCTAATTATCTATTCTAAAATGTCTT
>NC_052102.1:3566922-3575716 GCF_012273895.1 Zerene cesonia | reverse complement strand
TTCAAATATTTAATTTTGATTAGCATTTCTGACGGTGATTAATTAAACAGGTAGCTTTTAATTAAATTAGCCATTGAATCTGGGCTCACCTAGCCAATCAATATAGCGGGCGCCTTTATAGATTACTTTTGTGCAGAGCTTTTCACGAAAATAATGTTAATTAAAAACAACACAAAAGTTATAGCATATTATGTTATCTGTGACAATGGTATTTATTAGTACCTAAATCGGTTTTGTCCTTTATGTATTATACCCATAGATAGAATATAAATAAGTAAATTCAACGTTGTTTTGTTATTTGCTAAAAAAATTAAATGTTGATTTAAATAATAAAAAAAAAAATTATGAGCATTAAAATAAAGTTGTGTGAGAAAACGTACCTTAATTTGAAAGTATGATTTAAGCTTAAATCCGAAACTACGTCTGAACCTTATTCAGGTCACACTCACATGATCACACACAAAACGGTTTCAAGCATAGGTACATTCTAAGTATTTTCAATACAATTAGAAAACAATAACACAATGATCACATGTTTTCAATGCAAAAAATGTAATTCATTATATTACATTTATTCGCATTGCCATTTGTTTAGAATATAGACTGTATTTTTTATTATTTATGCGGCCGTAACTTCGCCCGTTCACTGTCTACCGACCGCTCTTGTTCTACTTTTTGTTAAATTCTGCCCTATTTTATGTTTAATATAAGCTTAATTCAAGGAATGTCTCTGGTATTGTATACGTATAGTATATTATTTCGTAATTTAAAAAAGTAGGTTAATTTGTTTTTGTTTTATTTGCAACCGGAATTTTATTGGTTTCTTTATTGTTAACCTTCTACCATACCATAGCCCTTCATTGAATTGTTTAAGTTTTTAATGTATAATTTTGAAGCAGAAAGTTATTAAAGAAAACATGTTATTTTGAAGCATGAAATTTTATTTCATAAATAATTGAACGAATAATTATGGCAACAAATATTCGCATTCAAATCCAATCAACGCGAAGCTAACGAGATTTAAATGTTTAAATCAGCAACTTCATGGATTGCGCTCGATATTTGATAACTGTATTGAATTTTGAACGTTTTGCTAGTTAACAATTTTTCTTTATATTGATTTCTTTTATTAAATTATGAATGAAGTTTATTGTCTACATCGGCAAAGTATGTGGAATAATTTTGTTTGACGTTTATAAAACCAATGTAGTGAAGCGTTTCAAGTATCCCATTTAGGGCATTGTTCTAGCTTTCAAGACGCCAGTTTTACGCCATTACAAAAGGCTCGAAGCTCTTTGATCTTCTTTGACAACATGAACACCAGCCATGTGGAAGTGATTCAGATGAGACGAACCATGTAAGCCTTGTTCATCTTCTGCTTGGTTAACTCTGCAAACATACCTATTAAAATATTTGATATTAATATGAATGTTTAGAACATAAAATTGGTAGTATTATATTGAGGTTTCCACTTTGGGCTTGTAATATCTTTCCTTATACCTATTTTAAAGTTGTTTTTAATTTATATTTTCTTTTTTGTTTAATTTACCATCAATTCATTGCAATCATAATAATGAGTATCCAATATCGAACATTTAATATGTATGTAGCACATGATGATATTAAGCCGCGCCTTGCTTGATATTTTTTTTAAGATTTTTAAAAGAGTAGGGGCGATTTATCATAAAAAATCTTTGAAGCCGTTTCTATTATACAGTTTATATACTTTTATACAATAATTACTTATTTTAAGGCTTTAGGCTTATAGATAGATTAGATTTGTACCGCAATCCACAATATTTTCCAATCTTAGACTCAGCCAAAATTAGACTCAGTGTCTAGACTGAAAAATCACATTATTACAGGATGGGGTAAATGTTATGTTTATTTTTAACTACAATGTCATGAAATAGTCTACTTTCAATTTACAACCTCTACATATTAGTATACGAGCGCTTGTGGCCGTAGTAAAACTGTTTTGTAGTAAAATTCGACACCCGTTTTCACCCGTGTCCCATTGACCTACATTTCCGGCCTTGAACCCCTCTCCTCCCTCAGTTCCCATGACGTCATGAGAGCCCTTCGCACCTCTTGTCATAGACCTCATACTTCTTACAAATAAGACAACAAAAATGTGTTATTCATATGAAAACTACGTTACCACAGGAAGAGTACTTTCAAGTATAATTTATCAAACATTATTTATTTCAACTAAATTTCATGATTTTTTGTTTAGATTATATGTTACATTTAAATGTAATTTAGGAATACCAACTGAATAAATAAGATGGACGATATATTTAAAAATTCGGTTATATTTGGTAGTTCTAAATCATAAAGTAGAACATATTAAATCAGCCTAGTTCTTACATCTTAGTATGTCAAAAATAAGTAAGTAAAGAGGTCAGTGCTTACGCAACAAGACGGAAGCACTGCCGTACACTTATATACACATTCATGTTATTAATATGTAGATGCATCTGTTCTCAGATGCGCACAATTTTCTAGTCGTTAGCGGTTTTGTGTTTATTTTCCAACTAGTCGACGGTCTCAGAGCAAACAAAGCCGACCTAACAAGTGACAATAGAGATATGTGGGACAGGATGTATTTCACTTTCCAATGCTTTTATGAAACGGAGCTTTGAAGGCCCTGGTGCGTTTAAAACTCACACATTTAGGCATCTCTGTTTCAAATATATTTCATAATTAATATGAGCAAGCATGCAGCAAAATGAAGATTCAATGGCAATGAAAATATATGGTTTCACCTCGTGAGTTTCATACTTTAATTGATTTGAAAATCACTCATAGTCCAAGAAAATGGGTAGGGTAAATGCGAATTTGAGATTAAAACTTGAATTTTTGATATAATTTACTTTGAGGAATCTAAAAACGAACTGTGCAAGTTTTTTTTAAATTCACCCCCGAGAAGGGGTGAAAAAAAAAATAAAGTCGTTTTTTTGAAATTTTGGCGAAACCGTAAGTGTTAGAAAAAAAAGTTTTAAATAAAATTTGTAGAGCGTAAAATTTTACACAAAAATGTTTCTATGACTTTTTTTCCTAAAATTGAAATTAACTGAGATAGGGTAGTTAGAAGGTAGGGGATGATAACTGCAACTTTAAAAAAGTTAAACCGATTATATATATTATAAATTATAATATATATAATTACATATTATTACATATTATTATATATTATTACATTTACCCTACCCATTTTCTTGGACTATCAACAGTTGGCAGAGAAATTATAAAATAAAAAAGGTTATAATTATATGGTGCATTTACGTTCTCCATTATACATATTTTTTACTTAGAAAAGAATTGGAAATGTGTCGGTTTTAACACATGGACGCGTCAGACTTGGCATATAGAAAGCCTAAATAAGGCCTACACACTCGTAAGTTAATTGGCACTGCAATTATGCACCAGATGACATGAATGTGACTCTCAGATTCATATTTTAATAATATTATTTTTGTTTAATAACATTTTTGGGTAAATGCAGTTGCTATATTGTTAAACTTATTATTCTGTGTGTCTGTCAAATATAGATAGAGTAAAGCATTAAAAAATATACATACTTTTTTATTATATGGGGCAGACGTTATTAAATATTGTAGATAATTAAAGCATTGCAAAACATATTATAATAAATCATTTGTTCTAAAATCTAAAATCAGATATCAAAACTGTAACTAAAACATTATTGTGAAGTGAATATTTTAAAACAGTAATTGGTGTTCTGAAACAAAGATTTATTTTTTCTGTTTGTTTGTTTGTAGGTGTGAATTTCGTTAAAACTTCGGGGTTGATATTGTCAAAGTTATATGCAAATATGTAGGTAATTAAATAGGGTGTGATTGGTTAAGTGCTTGAAAAAATATATAAGCAAACAGTTGTAAAAGTATTATATATTAGTCATAAAAATGTCCTCAATAATAATCCACGAGGTAAAATTTGTCATCCACGTGTGAGTGGGAAAGCTTGTTTAATATAAAAATATAATAGTTAATTATAATAGTTTTTACGGTTCCTGGCTATAGCTTAAAAGCTTGGCTTGACTATGGCTTAAAAGTACTAGTCAAAACTATAGATAACATAAAGTTTAAATGAATAAAAAAACCTTTAACCATCACACCGAAAGTTATTTATACCTACAATAAAAACGCAAGTGACAATATAACGAATCCCCACGTTGAAATGTTAATACTGCGATATGAATGCGAACTGGGCGCGTCGCAGTCTGGCCTGGCGCCAAGGCGGTCTCCTCTCAGCTTATCAACATGAAACATTGTCGCCGATAATTCTACTTGGCAAATATCCTATTATGCACTGATTGGCTTATTAGCAAGAATAATTACTGTGATCAATTATAACCGCACTTAAAAAGATTTTAGATTAACATCTTGATAATAATATAAAACTAGGTGGTGTAAGTGTTAGCAATATTTCGGAAATTAAATAACAAATTTTTATAATCCATTTTTACAAATTACATGCTTGATATTTTATGTTTCCGAAAACACATTAGAGTCGGTAACTTTACGTAAGCATTATGCCTATAATACAATATTTAGAACATGTGTTTTGAGTTTAGAAGGTGTGAAGTGGAAATTTGGGACTTTTTTTTTTAATTTTTGGCACGACATATTCTACTTCATATTTCAGTTTTAAATATGTATACCTATTGTATGTACTTTAATACTTCTGCTGTAATTTAACACAGACAATACTGTTGTAAAAAGTATTGATACGAACAACCGCAGTGCGGAGGTTTTCCTCCGAACACGAAAAATATTTGACAATGTGATCTGGTTTGAATTACTTACTTGAAGTTGGTTTATGGCGGACAATGACACGATGAATATAGATCAAATATTTTATGCTAATCGGTAGGTTAAGTCCTAATGTTGCATATAGGAATAAAATTGATCTTAGAAATCGCAATTCCGTAAACTTTTTTAACATAAGAGTAGTTTATTACTCTCGCTCATGGGTCATTTACAAGTAGTTGGATAGAAAAACAGATTTACCACTCTCGAATTAAATGTTTACGTTGTGCGTGCTCCATTTCTCATCGCTTTTTTCTACCGAAGAATCCTAAAAAGCAGTGGATTCTGAAATAAAATGCGTTCAACATTTTAAATAACTTTAAAAATTTAATAATAAATAATACACAGCCTGTTAACGCAATGATGTCGCTGGATGTAGTTGTTTCGCATTTTAAAGACATAACTAAGATATAATACAGTACTCTCAGTACACCAGTACACAAGGGAGGTCGGACCGATATGAAGATACGATACGTACGATTTTAATTTAATCTGATGAATACTATAGATTGACTAGCTGCACCCGGCAAACGCTGTTCTGCCTTACTCTTATCGTTTAGTGGTATGAAAAATAGATGTTAGCCGATTCTCAGACCTACCCAATATGCTTACCAAATTTCAGAGGAATCGTTCAAGCCGTTTCGGAGGAGTATAGAGACTAACATTGTGACACGAGAATTTTATATATAAGATGAAGAGCATGGCGCTGTCAGTTGTTATTTGATAGTTACTATATTGTTTGTAGCTGTAAACAAATTGGTCTAAAAATCGTCTATCATGGTCTAGCAAGTGATTATATACTATATCTTATACCTTTAAACGAGCAATTCTTGTATATATATATAATTGGAATCTCGGAATCGGCTCCAACGATTTTCATGAAATTTAGTATATAGGGGGTTTCGGGGGCGATAAATCGATCTAGCTAGGAATTTTTTTAGAAAATGTCATATTCGTGTTTTATTCGTGTTTTATTCGTGTTTTATCGACTTAAACTTCTTGCGTTTGAGTAGTCCCAATTTATTATGATTCTTCCTGACATCTATTGCCGAATCTATATCCCGTAGGAATATCGGTATAAAAAGCCTATGTGTTATTTCAGTTGCCCAGCTATCTACGAAGCAAAATAGTATTATTATTCACCAATAGATGTCAGGAAAAAAAACACGAATAAAACGCGAATATGACATTATTTCAGTTGTCCACCTATCTACGAAGCAAAAGAGTATTATTATTCACCAATAGATGTCAGGAAAAAAAAAACGAATAAAACGCGAATATGACATTATTTCAGTTGTCCAGCTATCTACGAAGCAAAAGAGTATTATTATTCACCAATAGATGTTAGGAAAAAAAAAACACGAATAAATCACGAATATGACATTTTCTAAAAAAAATTCCTAGCTAGATCGATTTATCGCCCCCGAAAACCCCTATATACTAAATTTCATGAAAATCGTTGGAGCCGATTCCGAGATTCCAATTATATATATATACATATATATATATATATATATATATATATATATATATATATATATACACAAGAATTGCTCGTTTAAAGGTATAAGATTATAAATGTGAAAGTTTGTTTGGTTGTTTGTCAGTCAATCACGCTGAAACTATTGATCGGATTTTGATGTAATTTGGTATACAGACAGGGTATGAGCTGTCTTGGATGAAAGGATACTTTTTATAACGATTAAATGCTCCTTGGAATAAAATAGAAATCGAGATATCCGGGCGGAACCGGGCGAGCGTCTATTTTATATATTTAAGTATTTGTAAAAGTCATAAAGTCTTATGTGATAAAGCTAACTAGGCATCTTTAAGATATTTTATGTGTATCACTTCAGTTAAGTGTAAACAATCAACATACAAATGCAATATTATACGAAGAATTAAATGGAGATTATTAAAAGGCGATTTTCGCAACACATAACAATTTCTCAAAACTTAACTTTAACGTCAACTGTTCCAAAACTAAGGTAAGCTATCGTTAAAATATATTTTGTAAGTAATTTCTCAGTCGGAAATGTGCCTGTCGGCCGCAGGCTTGTCTTACAAAATCAGGGTGGACGTCGGGCGATAAGGGATCACGGAACTATTATGTTAAACGATATTGTATAATTCGTCTTTTCTAGGTATGATCACTAGAGGCCTCTATATATTCATCAATAATTTTCTAAATAATATTTGTATAAGTATGTATATATACCACGGCAGTTATTATACTGTATTTTAATGGTGTATATGTTATAGTTATAATTATACGCGTAAGTTACGACTATTTCTATCTAGGAAAAACGCAATGTAACTAAAAACGGTGTTTTTGTAGGTAACTTATTTAACGCTATCCGCTAGCTTATTCGGTCATTTTATTTAACGGGGTCGTTTAATTAACTACTTGATTGATATCTGGGCAGAATGTAGTCAGTTTTAAAATCAGAACTAAATGCTATAAATAAATATTTAATGTATGTTATTCTTAAATAATTTTCTTAAAACAAATGGTGCCTGAATGTATATCGCGGTTTTGTTGAAGTATGACGCAATATGTTTCCTTCGTAATTGGCACCATTTCAGGAAATTTTAAACCATAGTGGTTAATTATAAAGTATAAATACTTTAGTAATACGGCAGTAGATAGACGGTATTCTTGCGTTATTTAGGAGCACTCGGAACACCTGGGCGCGGTAGCTAGATTTATGAGGCCGACGACTTTGCTTCGATCGTGAACTAAGAATGACTCTCACCCCTGAATGCCGTAATCTATATAATATTAGGTATATAGCAGTATATAGCACATAGTTCTGCTTAAAGACAAGCGCAGCATTAGGGAATGACCGAATAAGTCAGCTTGGCTATTTGGGTGTTTATGATTAAACAAATGATGATGAACTTAATTAATTATTATTGGATGAGAGTTTTAAACACTAATATTGATTATTTTCGATATATTTTAAATATCGCTTGTCTCAATAATAAAACGGGCATTTCATATTAAGATAGTATCACTCATAGTCCCTTAGTCTAATTCGGAGTTTATTGTGTATTCGAGCGAGTGTGACTAAACATTTTGTTTGTTACAGAGTGAGCGGTGGCCCCCGGCATGAGGTCGGGGGAGGGCGAGGGCTCCGAGCTGGCGGAGTTCGGCACGCGCTGGCCGCCGCCCTATGCGCAGGGCTACGGCTGGCGCTCCGCCACGCCTCAGCACCCACCTGCACATCATCTCGCGAGGCATTCGCGCTCGCAGCAGGTAGGATACACTGCATGTCTTATATAATAAATATAAAGTAAGGGAAGTGCCTTTAATAGGCATAAAGTGTGGTCACACAGTTTGTATTAAGAATATAAGGAGCCGATGTATACAATTTTTATCACTTTATCAGATTATCTTACTTACCTTTAGATCAGATAGATTAAATATGTCATACAAGTTAATTTTATTAACAATCAAATAATATTAATTTTATGTACAACAACAGACTATTTTACTTATTAAACATTGTACCAGTTTGAACCGTTTTATAAACGTAGCAAGAACAAATCCCACTATGGGAAATACTTAAAAGAAATATTGGATACGCACAGTGGTTGCAGGACAACCGGCAGAGCTATGAAGCGGAGGATGCGCGAGCGCGGGCCCGCGGCGGGGTGTACTACTCGCCGCCAGGCACCTCGTACACCATCGTGGAGAGACCGGCCTCCTCGCATGGCCACCACCCGGCGTACTCGCACCACTACTCGGGAAAATTAGCACGGACCCCCTATGTCGGATCCTCGACGTTAGCTAATAGTGCGGGTTAGTTTTCAATGGTTCAAATTCACTGTAAATATTATAGTAAAGAATAAGTAAACTGTAATCACAAATTTGATTTTTCTTCTAGCTGGTGCTACAAGTTTAAGGAACAGTACAAATCACCTAAGCGCTTCCAATGGCAAGAAGAGGCCGATAT
>NC_052102.1:3507789-3565922 GCF_012273895.1 Zerene cesonia | reverse complement strand
CGTTGCCCGCTCCGCTGCCGGCGCCTTTACCAACACGACGACATTCTCCAGCCAGCAGTCCCAGCAGTACTACACATCATGTAAGTTTATAAACTGAGCTATCTTTACAAAGAAATTTTATGCTTTACGAGAAAACGAGTCGCCAACACAGTATTCTGTCTTCTTCTTGTCTTATAAGAATTTGTATTATTGTTTTGCTGTGTATACATGATCATAAACTATTATTAGGTTTTACCGAATTTGGTGCTGAAAATGATTTGATTCGATTAACAAATAATAAACAAAGTTAAGTGTCCAATACATTTATGCGAATCAACGTACCAACCTGCTAATCGATGTTGATATTACTTATTGACACATTTGTAATTGGTTTTCTAAAAATAGTCTGATGTTATGAAACGTGGGCGTCCAGCGAGGCCTGTCAAATGCGTGAATTATTCCGAGCTGCTACGAGTCGATATTACTACTTTATTCATGGCCGCAGCGGTAAACGTTTAGAGAAACAAATGGACATGACCTGAGCGTCTGCCCCATTTATCTATTACCTGCTTGAAAATTCTAACAGACATATTAGTAACTCGCCTCCGTGTGATTAATTATTAAGGACGATGGACTCGCTGCATCTTTAATCGATGCATTAAAAATACATCGTCTCGAAACTTTTAAGTAACAAAAGCGTTCACAACACTTTTAGTTGAAATTGTACTTGACAATTGACTTTATGTACATGTACAATAAATTTGCTACTGTATATTGACATGTGAATTACATCCTGTATACAGTATGGTACCAACTTAAATATTTTTTTAATTATCAGAAGGTGTGTCCATATTATGACTTGACGCAGGTGAGGGCCACCGCTGACTGTAATAGTTTATGTCAGTCCACTCTAAATGCTGAAATGAGCCATGTCTCTTTCATATTTTCAGTAAAAAAGAAAATATTCTAAATGCCATTAATTGGTGTATTTCCAAATAAGTTACTGTTTAGAATATTTTTGTAATAAATCTGTAATTTATTTTGTATTGCTACGAACTGCACAAAAACTTTCTTGATAATAAATAAAACCTGTCGTTTAATAGGTTTGATTTTTTGTTGTATACGTATGTAGGTGATCGTAGTAGGTCTTCGTAGTGATCGATATTCATACAAAAGTGAGGTAAAAATGTATGCCGGGAAGCATTAAGCGGTGCGTTATGTGTACAGTTATTGAGCGGTTTAGTGAACTGAAGTCCTACATTTTGTCTTCAAATTGGATTCCAACGAGAGTTATGAGGTAATTTACACAAGTCTTATGAAAATCTAGCTTATGTATAGTATAGTCATCTAAATTATTATATTATTTTATTACTTATGCTATTATATTTAAAACAGCAACGAGCGTATATTATTTTAAAAGAGCAACTACAGAGTTTCTTGCCGCCTCTTCTCTGTAGAAATTTCCTTCCGAACCGGTGGTAAATGTTATAACTGCATAATATGACGATTCAAAAATGAATAAATGTTTGAGTTTAAATGATAATTTACTTGCTTTTCGTATTCTTTTCTATTTATTTTACTATAAATAAACTATTTTTATTACTACTACTACTAGTTATTATTAAATCACATAAATGTCATAAGAATATTTAATCTATTATTTAAACTTAATGGTTTAATTATGGTAACGGTTTAAGTTCTTTGTTCGTCAGTACGTTTTTTATATTTTTTTTATTTATATCTATCATATTAGAACGAAAAACCAACGATTTATTTGTATTATAACGTAATTTCTTAATAAGCAAGATCAGTTTATGTTTAGTATTAGAAAACAAAATTAGTGAGAAATTTTGAAAGAATAGAAAAAGTTTATCACGAGGCGGGATTATTATGATAAATGAGAAATTTATAAAGCATTTCAATGCTATAAAACTAAAAATTAAATTTAACAAAATTAGTGTCTTCCGATTTATAGAAAGATTCAACGAAAGTTTTTAAAAATATCCTAATAAATCACAAAAATTTTCTGTATGATGATCTGATGAGATGTATAATACGATAATTCTTCATGGTCGATAATCAAACCTATATTTTCCTGATAGCAAAAGCACTAAAACAATTTTCTCTCTAAGAAATAAGGATTTCGAAGCGTCAGAAAAATAACAATCTATTTTGGTATTTTCTCGTAGCAGATATTGAAAAGATTTGTAAATGTAATGCAATGTGCTCGAAATAAAAGGAATGTAGGCATTACTTATTGGAACATAACAAATAAATAGAACATTCCTTATAATTTATAATAACAAATATATATCACTCTTTAAAAATATAAGATATAATTTAAAAGCCAGATCGTGCCTCAATTGCCATATTATTTTATTATTAAGAATTCCATACTGTTATTGTTAAACTACTTACTAAAAATATTTTAAATATTAACTATTCCATATTTTTAACTCTATATGCTTACTAGCTGCGCCCCGGGGTTTCACCCGCGTAATTACGTATGCCGAATATCGGGATAAAAAGGTGCCTATATGTTATTCCAGTTGTCCAGCTGTCTACGTACCAAATTTCATTGCAATCGGTTCAGTAGTTTTTGCGTGAAAGAGTAACAAACACACACACACACACACATCCTTACAAATTTTCGCATTTATAATATTAGTAGCTTTCATGTGACTATATTGCATTTCTTATACAAAAAGATAAATAAAAAATAATAAAACAAGAATAAGATATAGCTTAATGTTCTAACGTTTCCCAAGAAATTGTTACGTGTGTGTATATTTAATCTTCTGAAAAATATAAAAATAAACTAAAATAATCAATTATGGGGTGGAATTTGAAAGTTTGCCGTACCGTGGTAACACCTGAATTCACGGACACCCATGATCGCACCTCAGTAATAGAACTTCTCATATACTTTCAGTGTTATGTGCCTTAGGGGCACCGTATAAAATATACCTATTAGTTAAGTTTTTCACTCGTACTATACTGTTCTCTTTATATTCTACTAGGCGATATACCGAGGGGTGGAGCGGGAAAGGCCGTATTCCTCGGGCGGAGCGCCGGCGCCGCCGACGGAGCCGGCCACCCGCACCGTCACCATGAGCAGGGACCCCGCTGATTCGCACGGCTTCGGGATATGCGTGAAAGGAGGTAAAGAAGCAGGTATGTTTTATTTCTAGGAGTAAAGTCAAGAAACGGCGACGCAAACAGATACTTCAATTTGAATGGAGGGGCTAGTAAATATTCAATCATAAGGTTATATCATAATTCTGTTAACCCATATGCATATACATGGATACGTATATATATGGAAAATATTAATGTTAATTAAGAAAGAAATTAGGTGTTAAAATCTAGCTTAAAGAAAAACATGATCACTTTTACTGCAGAATTTCATTATCTCTTGAGCATTTTAACATAAAAATGTCGTTCCTTATAATCATATCTATATTTAAAGGTAGTTAGGATATCAGTATCATATTCAATGGGTTATAGTATGATATATGGGAAAAGTTCACGTTAACTGTTGTAAATACACAGATAGAGCTCCGTTTATTGATTCGAATATAAATAGAACACGGTGCGGTCAAACAAAGCGATCCAATCAGTGATCAAAGGCTTTTCACGAAACGCTAATCTCATTCGATCCATGGATTTTATTAAGTTATTTATATGGAATCAACGTGTCAGCTTGTTACAATAAACTGTAAATATAATTGTATCGCTTTTGGTACATTAAAAAATGTACTCTTGTTTCTTTAACATAATTGTGATAAGAGTTCTTTATAAATACGAATTTAATTCTTTAATACAGCATAAATTCAGTCATACCTGTAAATTTATATGCTCATTTTGATATCAAACGTAAATGTTAGAATAATGATCACAGGATCGTCTCATTTGAAGTCCGAATAAATAGTCTTAAAAAGAAATATTATGATTTGAAAGTTCTTTTTTCCACCCGCTAACTGTACGGTACACAATACAAAAAAAATAATTGCAATTTTAAGTTAAGCGGCCTACTTCGAGCGAACGCACCACGCAAAAAATATCTATTCTTTATCAAGATACATTGAAGACAAACTTTACAAAATATAAATTTATATTCGTAGGTGTCGGAGTATATATATCACGAGTTGAAGAAGGTTCAGTGGCAGAGCGCGCAGGGCTGCGCCCCGGAGACTCTATACTGCAAGTCAATGGCACTCCCTTCTCCGGAATATCACACGAGGATGCACTTAAGGTAGCATATACTATGAATATAAATAAAGCACATTTTAAGGAGTCGAGTTCGCTTCGGTACTATTGGGCTTGCACCACTTTTGGCAAATGTACCACAGTCACACCTCAGCACCTCAATGCATTTAGTATAAGTCCATTCATTTTTTGTCTTTCGTCAATTCTTTCCTTATTCCTTATAAGCGAGCAAAACATTTGCAGAGTCCAAAGTTATATAAGTATATAAATATTGCAACTTTAAATTATTAATATTTCCACAGGCCCTTAAGCAAAATGCACTGATCAAATTTATATGTTAACTGTAGCAAAAATATTGCAAAATAAGTTTTTTTATATATCAATGGTAGTATTTTTTGATAACATAAGTTTACAGTCTAGTATATTATCGAATAAATATATTTTTATGCCGTTTTGTAAAATAAATACATTGTATATTTAGTTGACATTTGACCTTTTCGTGGCACGCTTCTGTTACCATTTTGCAAGAGACCAAAATAATTTATCCAAGTAGCTTTATCTCTCAATCGATTTTATGTCTCTCTTTTCTAAATGTGGCATGGGTATCTCAAAAATATGTTTTCACAAGGTAGGTAGATATATATTTTTAAATGTAAAATATTCGCGTAAAATTAAACAAAGGAAAATGATAACTGATTATATCGTTTTACCTACATTAAACATACTAATAATTTGCATAAAAATATATATTAAAAGACATTTTCATTATTATGAATGTATAAATATGATGCTACGTTACAATACGAAATGAATTAAAAGCTAGTTAAACCGTGTATACAATGCTGGTTGATGTTCTATTAAATATCACGAAAATCACAATGTTGCCAACTAAATTTCCTCTATTGCTGCTATTTGTGGCAATGAAAATGTGCAGCGAAATTAAACAATGTCAGCTGTGTTGCCAGTCAGTGAATGTAATTATTTCGTGACCGAGCTTAGTTAATGCCTAATAGGCACTAGGCACCGCCCTTCTCTAATTTTATAGTAACCTAATGTAGATAGGTAGTGTTTTAAGTACTTTCTATTCTCTAATTGCTTATAATCATTAATAAAACGAATATTTAGACAAAATTCGTCTTAATAAAGGGAAATTTTAATAAACAGAGTGTGTTCACACGAATATTTATAATTTGCTTCAGTGTATTTTGCATAAATTTAAAATATACAAGTGTATTTAAGGAATATTTTGAAATATCAGAAGTAAATTTTAGTGAGAATATTTTCTTTATTTGTAACCAATAGCTACGGCGCGTAGGCCTCGGCGCTACGACAAAGTTTTGATTACATCGTCTATTTTTTTTTATTATCTTCTTGTCAAACTAAATTCCTTGGAAGGAAAACTTGAATGGGATTATGTGCAAAAATAACTCATTATGTATTTCATAAGAGTTAAGTTAACTATATTTAATTAGTATTACAATTATTACTTATTATAATAAGTAATAATTAAAGTATTACTTATTATCCAATTTTAGACGATGTTTTATTTTTAGCCACATCCTGTTTTTGCGTGATAATGGAACATATAATACGCAGCATGCTTTCGCATTTCTAATATTCGTAGGGATTCTCTACCCTCGTATAATATGCGAGATGTAAGTTGTGCGTGGTAGCCAATCGGGTAGTAAATTTTATTACATCGAGCGCCGAGCCGGCTAACGAATGTCGTACGAACGTACTGTCTCAACTATTCCTAGACTTTATGTTGCTATAAAATTTTGCCTTTACGACATTTACGTCAGTTTCAGATAAAACCATATATCAATTATTCATTAACATTTATGATACGATTAATTTATCAAAATTAAGCAGTTATTTATAACTGCATTTAAGCTAAGCATAATAATTTCATATCAATGTAGTAATTCTTATATACCTATACAATACACGATTTTGCTCAATAAAATTGATATTTGATGATATACTAGATGAGAAAGTTTTAAAGAATATAAAAAAATTTATCACGAGGCGGGATTTGAACCTGTCTTTTTGCTAAACCGTAGCAATAAACTCGGCCACCCATGATCCTGCCTCAGTAATCAAATTTGTTCTACTGTTTCGGTTTCGGAAGGGACACTTCACGACCAATTTCTCATTTATGAAGCGTTTCAATGCTATAAAACTAAAAATTAGAGACAGATGGACTATATTCAAAAATTATACTAAGATAAAAACTTGATTCACCGCTATATGCGTATTTGCTAGATATGTCTTACATTAAAGAATTTTCTTCGTAGATGTTGAAATCATGTCGTCAACTGACGATGGTGGTAAGGACAGCTGGTGCGTTGGTGGGTCGCGCGTCGTGCTCCTGGATGGACCGGTACGGGCGGCCAGCGTCGCCGCCGCCGCTGCGCCCACCGCGCTCTGCTAGCAAGGACCGATCGATACGAAGGGTGATGTATTATTCATTTTATCGTGTGTGTCCGACTATTCGGTGTACTCTTTATAGATGAGCATTCCTCACTCTGATTGTCACTACATAGTATAAAATAGAGCAGCTTCACGTTGTCTGCATGCTTAATATAAAATAAATAAAAATAATAATAAAAAGTATTTATTGTCACAAAAAGGATACATACATATAAATAAGTAACTTAAAAATAAATGAGTTATATAATACAAAATTTAAGTAGCTTAGATCGTAAGTCTGTGCAATGAATTTTATTGCGGGCTTTTTTTAATAGATACTATTGAATTTTGTTTCAATATTAAGGTTCATATGTATATTTCAATCGTAATATAGTATATGTGTACAGTATATATTATATTATAGCATTAGCATTGCACTCGTGGGGATACAAGGCGGCCCGGGTTGCAGGTTGAAATTTAAACTAACTAGGTGGAAATGGCGAATCATGAAGTATAATTACACAAATACCATGGCAAAAATTCTCATCTTTATCTAATGTACAAATAAACTAATCGACAGTAAGTTGTTGTGTTAAATCACAGATATTATATAATTCTGTACGGTTAGATGTATAACATTTTGACAGTGGGGAGACGCTATTTACAACAGATGGAATGTATATGTATGTGTAACATACACAACTATCTTCTTATAATAAGCTGCAATATAATGAAAAAAAAAATTGAGACTGATCAGTAGCAATTTAAAATAAATGCTAGCATCAAAACAATGACGCAGTTAATATTGCAATCGGGAATCAGAAATTTACAGTGGTAGGTCGATTGTCGGCTAAAAGAAACCTCTTAATGCCTTGTAAACCGGCAACTAGGTCACAACTCACAACACCCTCGGGATTTTCGATTATACTTTTTACAGAATATGTGGTAAACTTTTAGTGCGATTTAAAGAATCTAAGTATTTTATTTCAGACAACGTCGACTTGTCTTTGCTGGTTTCAATGTCATGTAAATGCGTAATTTGGGTATTAATTTATCTAAATATGAGGAAATGAAATTACCCGCGCGGAGATATGATAAAGACCGATATTAGTTAGAGTTACTCACACTGTTTCACTTTTATTATAATGAAGATTTTAATAAACCCCAAGTATGAATAAATGTGTGTAAGTAAATTTGCAAAGGAGAAGCTAATATATATGTATAATGAGGAAGGATATACCATAATTTCGTGTTATACTTATATCTGTTAAGGTGTCTATAAAAACAAATGAGACTAGATTGAAATTTTAATATCGGTCAAGTATTATGATTACCATTTAAAAGAAACGATCTGCGATTCAAATTGATCCAACCAATGGAGCCTGAATATAGTATCTGCATTAATCCTTTTAAAAATGTTTAATTTGCATAAGTGTGAAGAAGAAAAATTATGCCTGAAATAAGTTTTTTTTGTGACCTCGTCTTTGCATAAAAATCGAATAAATCGACATTTGACATTTAAATCTTTAATGATCACTCAAAGTCAAAATCATCAGCTATTTTTAATCATCTTGAGATTATAACATAAATGCAATCGGATCCATTGTGTGTGAAATATTTACTATATAAATCAATTTTGTATCAAGGAGATAAAACAAAAAGAATAAGCACCTTTATTACATTTACATATGACAATTTCCTCATAACTTCATTTGGCTTCACGTAATGCATTGACGTAATCTTCTCTGATCCAACGCCATAATGCTAGTAATACAATGTCAGGTGCAAGTAATCCATAAACGAGCGCGTAATACTAGTATGCAATTAAAGTTATAGCGCTATGACATATCTCGTTATCTCAGGCATTTGTGTTATTAGCCCCGTATCTTTGGCTATAGTATGATTTATGTTAAGCCTGATTCCAATATATGGGCACAAGTGTACTAGCTCTGTGGCATTGATTGAACAAATGTATAATACGTAATGTCAATTGAAGAACATTATCTCTTTGCTAATAACCGAATAAATAAAATTAATATTTCCGTAACTAGATTGGGAATGTACCATCTATTTTTTATCGCTCATAAATTACTTTTACATGCAATCAGCAATACTCAGTTCGGCGTCAAAGCGCCCGAGTAAAGCTCTCTCTTTTGCCAATTTACTCGATCACTGGGAATAAAAAAGATTTATTTGAATGCAAATTCTATTCTTTTAGATTTATTGATAGTACAAGAACCCGCTGGTCGATTTTGCAGGTATATGTTTTGCTGATAAAGTTAATTTAAAGTCATTGTATGCAATGGGTAAGCGATAAGTTTAGTTTCATTTTGCTGGTAAATTGAAAGTTGCTAAATTCTTAGTGACAAAGACGATGAATTTTTATGGATATAAAATTATAAAAAAAACACATTACATATTAACAGAATTTAAAGTGTTAAGCTCACTCAAAGGATAATGGAAATTATTTTTTCACTTTAGTTCATATTTTCAAAAAATTTTAACGGAATATTTTGGTTACAGGTGGATCTATGTATCGAACCGGGACAGTCGTTGGGGCTAATGATAAGAGGCGGGTTGGAGTACAATCTTGGAATTTACATCACGGGAGTAGATAAAGACTCCGTTGCAGATAGAGCGGGACTAATGGTTAGTAAAGATAATCATATAAACAATTTTCTTCTTTTTTCTTTGAGTTTTCTTAGAGAACTTTAATTTCCTAGGGATTTAAAAAATGAAAATTTATGTAAGATTATCTTTAAACGTTACATAATGAATTTAATAGTAAATTCATCCATGAGTAAATTATGTTTTTTTTTTATTTATTCTACTATCCCTACATCATATAATGTTATAACTAAGGCTCATTAACTATGAAACGACAAAGATAATAACAATTTTTAACAAATTTTTAGAACATCTGCATTTTCAGTTTCCATCCTCTCATGAATAATCACTCTTTATCAGTCGTGTTCATGAATTTTAATGTGTGTGTTGGCGTTACATAAGCATGTATTTTAAGCATTGCCCTCTCCATTTATAATTAATGAGATTAAGGCATGATTCATCTGTTTCGGAGTTTCGTAATTTAAAAATGTATTTTTTCAATATTATGCATTGATTTCTTTTGCACGTTATTTGAATTTTTTGTTTACATTTATGATTATTCCAAGAAAGTAGTTTGTGCGATTTTGGGAAATTTTCAACAATAGCTATATATAGGCATAAGCTACGATTCATATTTTTTCTAAGTGACATAGACTATACTTTATTCCGGTTAATCCGAGCAAAGGGAAGGGTAAGCGGCTACGCTAATAAGGGAGACCTATAACAATAATTATATAGAGCACTTTTATTATAAAATGTTATTAAAACATCAGTTTTAATAAAAAATATGTGAACGTAACCTTATAGGAAGAGAGAGGTCGCCGATAAACAGGAAGCAATTTATATCGTAGCAAACAAAATTGTGTCATAAATTCAACGTAAACCCGCTATAAAGCCAGATATTGGCCGGTATGAAATCAATTTTAGGCCCTAATATTTCCTACCTTTCCCGACCTCAATGTCGTATTTTATGTTTGTATTTTTTTATATAAGGTAATCTCCATTTTGTTTTTTTTTTCGCTTTATTTAATTAAATTTCAGGTAATCTTACTTAAGTAGCATATATTTTCTTTTATAAATATTGTTATAAATTATAAAATATGTCCATTTTATACCTTAAAATAGGCATTTATATGAATACCTTTATTTTGCACCAGGTTGGTGATCAGATATTAGAAGTCAACGGCCAGTCCTTCGTAGATGTGACACACGATGAAGCAGTCGCACAACTAAAGTACCACAAAAGAATGTCTTTGCTGGTGAGAGACGTGGGCAAGGTCCCTCATGCCTGTACAGCATATGGGGAACGAGAAGCGGCCCCCAGGTAATATATAACATTTTAATATATATACTTTTTGTTGTATGTGTATCTACTTATATTCAACTAATATTATGAACGTGAAATTTAGGAAGAATTTTAAAGTTTTATTACTCTTTCACCTCTGTTGGGATCTGTATAAAATTTGGTGCAGAGATAGATTTTAGTCTGGATTAATACACAGGTAACATGCTACATGTTAGCCACATAATAAGCGAGTGAAGTTGCAGGTTCCAGCTAGTATATTTTGAGTGAAGCGTCACTTTACGGGTCGATGATCATCTCTTTTCTAATCAATTTACTTGACGGATATGTAGGTGATTAGTCTTCTGTGTCCTGCCAGAAAAAGATTTTATTGGTTGGTTCCATCGGAAATCGAACCCATTGGTTGTACGTTTACGCATAATTCGGTCCATAACTGAAACCTCAAGAACTATAAACTAAAATATGTACACAACACAAGTGCAATTCAAGTCCCTATTATATATATTTAGGTCACTGTAAAACAATATTCTACTTGCGTTAAATTTGCACTTGCATAATTAAAAGTTGTCTCGAAGAAAGTTACCGTAGGAAAAGTTCGTAGCTAGATAAGATCAACTTCAGTTTTGAAACACGATATAACAATTTTACGCAAGCTCGTTAACTCATCTAAGAATGTTGTGTGTTGCTTAGACATTAGAAAAATCTGAAATGACTGTTTGATTTTAAAATTTCTTGTTTGGTTTCGGATTTCGAATAACGTATCAAAATATTAAATCGTAATTGACACTGAACATTATCGCCCATGTCAGAACACTCTGAGCTCAAGCTCTACTGGATTTCTGTCACTTTGCCTGAATGAAAACTGAATACACAAGCGTTTAGTATATGTTATCTGTGCATAGGTCAATGATTTTATCTCAAAACGTCACGGTAATTTTTAAGTGCTTGATATTTTTTAATTGAAAGTGTTAAGATTATGATAACTACAGCATTATACTTATATATACAATGGCATTGACATTATACATTTACATTATGGTAACCTTAGACAGACGGTTAAATAAAACTATGAATACAATTAAATAAAAATATAGATTTATAATGTAAACGTACGCTTAAATTTATAAATTATCTAACATACTGATTTAATAGTTGATCAATTGTACTCAGCCAAGCGAATACAGTATGTAGTTAAGTTTGTGATCATGAAACGGTTTGTGATTCCGATCCTATATCATTTGTAGAATGAAGCATATTGACGTTTAAGCTATATACCTATAGATATTTCCGTGTCTTCAAAGCGATTTTCCTCCTACGCTATGACGTATAAAAATTCCTCTACATATCCACTTTCATGCAAATAACATTTAGGCATTTGCATGAAATCTAAATACGTGTATTTTTATCATAATAATCAAAAGAAAACGTATCTACTAAGTATTATAATCCTATTATCCTACTAATATTATAAATGCAAAAGTTTGTAAGGATGTGTGTGTGTTTGTTGCTCTTTCACGCAAAAACTACTGAACCGATTGCAATGAAATTTATGTACCAAATTTACTTAGATTAGACAGGTAACTTTTTATCCCGATATTCCTTCAGGATACGGACTTACGCGGGTGAAACCGCGGGGCGCAGCTAGTATTGTAAATGCGAAAGTTTGTAAGGATGTGTGTGTATTTGTACTTTGTTACTGAAATAGTACAGTAATCTGCTAGTCAACCCCTGTCATTTGATAACTAAAAATGTTAGTTACGAAAATTAATATGTATCCAATTAAATTAAAATTTGAGTGCCTGTTTTCAATATTAAAATTTAAAACCAATTTTTACTAAATACAAATACAAACTGAAAAAATGTTTTTGATATTACATATATATATATATATATATATATATGGATCCAACATGGTATATCAAATATCAAAATATTTTTTTCTGTTTCTTTGTTCTGGCATCATATTTAGAACGACTGGACCAATTTTGGCTTGAATTTCACTGGCAGTTAGCGCATGTTAAAAGATTCCTTTCAACAAGTTATTCAACTTAGGCTTTACAAACAAACTCAAAATCGGTTCATCCGTTCGGAAGATACGATCCCAAAGTTATAAGTCCCTGTTATAATTGCGTCTGGAGTTAAAAATGTATAAAATTTGTTTAAATTTGCAACATTTAGTAGGTGCAGTGCTACTTAGATTTTATACAATAAACTTCAACCACAGATATAGCCACTTAAAAAAATTCCAAATGCAATTTTCAAGTTTTTGGGTCAAATATTATGCCAAGGATGATGCTGTTTAATTACTGTACAGTTTTTCAGTAACGTTGCAGTGTGCCACGTACACAGATCGAAGAAAAAGTGATTCATGATAGTTAATGACCTGCGCCAATCACTTTGTACACTCGCCCTAGCGCTATTTTTTAATTTGTTCGTTTTTTAAACCACTTTGCCGTTGGATATTCAATATTTCAATATTAAATATACACTGTATATATACCTATCCAATACCAAAATGTTAATGGTATAATTGAATTTATATAAGTTGGGTTTAAAGACCGAAAACGCTTATTAAGCCAAAAAATTGCTCGCAACGCGATATGCTTATTTAAAAAATACACGAAGCGAAGTTTATAGTATTGCTCTAATGAAAACGACTACTACTCGATGTGACAATCATACAAAGTCCTTATAGCGCTATTGTTTTCTTCAACATTACAACGCGTCGAGGTAAAATAGCTGTAGCCAGGACACAAATTTCGCTATGTGGTTTTTCTTTGATTATCACAAAGTGTTATGGGTGTTTCCATTAGAGCCATAACATGATTTTCACAGTGTGATTTTTTTCTGTAACCCCAAAACGTTGTGAGCTAGTTTTGGCACAACGAGCTTTATCATACATATTTTAACCAACCATGATAGGTTTTCAATCTAGTACGATATAAATAATAAATAAATAACGAATGTTTAAGAAATCGCCCAATTTACCCCATATTCAAGTCAAGTTTAGTTAATACTAGCTGCGCCCCGCGGTTTCACCCGCCTAAGTCCGTATCCCGTAGGAATATCAGGATAAAAAGTTGCCTATATGCTATTCTAGTTGTTCAGCTATCTACGTAATTTCATTGCAATCGGTTCAGTAGTTTTTGCGTGAAAGAGCAACAAACACACACACACACATCCTTACAAACTTTCGCATTTATAATATTAGTAGGATTAACACCTTAATTAGATGGCTTAATGTGTCCCTTAGGTACATAAAACTGAAACAAAAGATCAAATTCGATAAATGAGGCAGGATTACGGGTAACTGAGAGGCTAGGCATTGCTACGGTTTGGCAAAAAGACGCGGGTTCGAATCCCGCCTCGTAATCGAATTTTCTCTATTCTTTAAAAATTTCTGAGAAAGACAAATAGAATTCACAACTATCACTATCAATTGGGACTAGGATAAGCGGTTGGGGCCGGCGGAGAGGAGCGGCAGCGGTTGCTGTAGAACAAAAAGCCAAGTCTCTATTGCCACAGAGTGATTTGCCTGCACTTGCCTACTATATGGAGGAGTATGCGACGAGGAGGCTCACTCCGGATTCATTTCTAACGGTGCTCAGAGACCTGCTGGACACTCCACAAAAGGTGCAGTGCTATTAAAGATTATTTAATGAAATCGTTTTAGTTTCACGAAACCTTTTTAATCTGAATTAATTGAGCTTCACATCAAAAATATATCTTCAAATGCAAAGATCATGCTTTTATACAATTAGATAAGCAATTGAAAAAATATCGAGTATGTTTTTATTGCTCAAAGATTTCATAAATTTTCTGAAATTTATGTAACGAGACTGATGGGACTTTTATTCATTATTAATTTTGAAGGTATCAAAAAGCATTTAAGAAATTCTAATAATATCCTTAAAATGGATTTTATATCGACTGAAAAGGGCCTCATCCGTAATAAAATGAAATTTAATATTTTCCATGCAGTACTCCCTTCTGACGGAAATTCGGGAGTTTTTGTTACCCGAAGACCGGCCAAGGTTTGATGAATTGGTATACAGGAGGGACGAACCGCCACCCGACCACCATTTAAAGGTATACAAATATTCACCACTTAACAGACACCACCTTAAGGTATACAGAGATTATTAAAATACGTTGTCCTAGAGCGCTCAAAAATCACGTTTGTAATATTTTCAAACTTTCCATTCATATAATTCAATGTTACGAAAAGTGTAATCGTTTTTAATTATAAAGATATGTTAGTTATCCACACACCTATGTATCGTAGTGTATCCTTATTACAATATGCCTAAAGCCTTGTTTACATGCGTAAGTCTAAATACTTAAAATGTAGAGTAACTCATTTTGTAAGTCAACTGTGTTTAATTTATAACAATTTATTTATATTATATTGAAATGCTGAATGATATAAAGTTTGTTTCATTTCTTTTTACGAAAACTAGCTGTATCGAAGTTAGAAATATTGATATAAATTGGCATTACAGCTATCAAGCGGAGGTTTAACTTCTAGATTTGTCGAAGTTGTCTTAATAAAATTAATATAATGTCTCACGTCTGCCAGACTGAAGATTTAGTGTTCACTAGTTTTTGTGTTTGAATTGCGCTTAGGGTAGCTGAAGTGAAGTAGTATTATTACTTCGTAATTTCTCTGGCAAGAAACTTCAATTACAATTTTGCGCTCCGTTTGCGACGCACAACTAACTCTGTTACCGAGTCAGCCTGCAATATACAATGAAAATTGGCCGTGAAGATCGGCCGCCCCGTATAGTTAGTTAGTGACACGATGCAAATGAGACTTGCTTTAACAATATGAAAATATATAACTATAGAGTAGTGTTCCCCTCGTATTGTTCAAGTGGTTTGGAGAATTATAGTCAGAACTATAGTCAGTATAGAACAGTTTCCCAATTAGATTATGAATTTGCGATATAGATATTGTATGAGTCTTCATGAATAAGAATAGAAACATAGCTGAAAAGATAAGTATAAAGCACATGCAACGGTATTACATGATATTTAAATATATAACTAGGTTTCATGCAAGAGGTAAAATGCAATTAAGCACTTCTAACGCAGGCGAACTTTGCACTATTGCACACAAGGCACGAAAGCATTTAATAAAACAATAAGTAGTAGCATATCGGTTGAGCTTGTACATTTAGATGAGATTAATCTATTTTCCGTAGCGCGGCGGCGAGCGCCACATGCTGCCGTCCTCAACAATGCATGATCTACACGACCCGGTGAGTGCTTGTGTAAACACACCCTTATAGTATCTGTTATATTATGTTGCATGCGTATATTGATTGGTCACATTAAAATTTGACCAGAAATATTTTCCTATTTGTTACCTAGTTTGTTCTGCATACAGTTATAGTGGACGGTGTGATTGTGAAATACAAATATTTGTGGTCATTAAAACTTGTTACGTGATACCATGAAGCCAGATTGTATAATTCAAAAATGTATATTTCATTTGTACAAATGTAATAAATACTGAAAACGGCATATCGTATCACGTTTCATGTTATACTATAGATAGTTATAGCTTCCATGTAAGCAAGCCTTGACGTATATTTATTACGTTAGCTGTTTTATTATTTACAACACAATTTAGGACATTCTTTCCAAGAAACCATATATAATACTAATTTAAACTATTTAAATAAAATTGGCAATATGATAAACTAAATCCTCAAAAAAAAAAACAAATTAAAAGTGTTATGTATAATGATGAAAGGAATTAAGCATTTGTACGTGATCAGAAAATTGCACATACTTCGCATGACCAATAAAGCACTAAAAATCGTGTCGAAAATGCCCAATTGTTTTCAAATATGAAATGGTCAGGTGAGGTGTAGTATATTGTTGTAGGAGGTGCCGCCGGAGGTCCCTCTAGTGGTGGACCACCGCTCGCCCTCTGAGGACTCCGGCTTGGGTCTTCCGCCCCACGACACCTACAGGTACAGGCACGAAACTATTTAACATATCTCTCTTCTACTTATCTTAAATTAGCCTATGTGAACAGATGTCTATTAGGCAAAATTCACTAAATTTCCTGCATTCGTGTCGCTACTCTCTACTAAACGAAGCATAAATCCTTGCAACCTCCACGTCGATGGCTTTTAAGCCTCGTTTAAATTTAAAAGAGCTCTTCAAGTCGGTAAGGGCGAGTCCTCGTTTAGTATTCGCTTTCGTTCGCTCTTTTACTAAAAGTAAAAAACAAAATACATTTATTTATTTTTAATTCATGCAACATCTCACTGGCCGCAAATAGGTACTCACACTCGAAATGTTTTCGTATTGAATGATGGCTACCGATAGCTTTATAGGCACATAAACGATCGTATTTACTGTCACCGTCAGTTTTATATCGTTATTCTGCTCCGTGAGGGTTCTTTTGAGTTAAATGCCCGTAAACCTGTTTCATAATAGTCTCCTAAACGAAAAATGGCGTCCTCAGAACCAGCAATAGCTCTTTTATTGTTGCTGACTTCTAATAAAAATAACGTAGATACATGGATCATTGAATATTTAAAAGCACTAACAAAGTAAAATGCAGCAAAGCATAGATAATACCGCTCTTTTACCGCATGATCTCTGACGAATATCTTGTAGGTTTTGTTTACCTCTAAAAAAATCGTGTATGCAGTACATTTTGCTGCGTAGTGTTTGAGTGTTGAGATGGTCAAGCATTATGACGAGGTGTTGTATGGGGCAGGAGCGGGCGCGCCTGGCGGGCGACCGACGCGCCACCAATGGACGACGACCTGGAGCCCCCACATGAGGTGATTTTGCCAGAATTACCTTCTACACTTCTTAACATTCTATTACACGATCACTTTTCTTTACACTCTTTTACTAGCAGTGTCCTTGATGTCACTCTCAAAAGGGCACTAGACATGATTTTTCTAAATCCTTTCCTCGCTAATGAATTGTCGGTTTGTTTCTCCTTCAAAATCTACAGATAAAATGGAGTGACATCGCGACACTGGCACTGAGTTTATATGATTCACTCTTCTTGCATGAAGTAATAACGGCTAGCTTTAGATCTTCACAATTTCACAATAATGGCCGTTATTTCCTGAAAATTGATATCTAAAATTGGTGGGGTAAATCTGGCAAAATTCATTGTTCATTATCGATACTACGATCTGCGATTAATCAGAGTTATAACGTATCGGTAATAGCGGCCACTCACTTCTTCTAAGGCTATAATGATATAAATTTGTTATATATCCTAGCAGTAGATACCTTCTAAATTTCTTCCACTAAGGCTCGAAATGCTGCAAAATATAAAATATAATATCGTTTCGCTAAATCGATATAAATATGCTTTAACTCGGAAATAATATTCATGGTTTATAGCTATAGTAAGCGTGGTAATTGATCTATTTTTTAAAATATAACGTATTATTGTAATCAATGTGTAATAGGTGTGACTTTTTCAATAAGTTTTCTATCGGCTCGTTGGTCTAGGGGTATGATTCTCGCTTCGGGTGCGAGAGGTCCCGGGTTCAAATCCCGGACGAGCCCTACGTATGTTCTTTTTACAAAATTGAATGGAAAAAAAATCCATTTTTTTTAAGAAAATTGTCAACAAATGGGTATTAAATTATTAAATTACAAATGTTAACATTATTTTATTTTATCTGAAGGTTATATTTTCTATCTTCCTGTTTTATTTCAAAGAAAAAAAAGAATTATTAGGTTCAAATAGTATGAATTTAAACGATTACATTTATATACAACATCTTTTTATGTGCATAATTAATTCCGTTATCTTTTAAATACTTGTAACTAACTTAACTATACCAAGTTCGTAATCTGAAAAAATTATTTGATTTTATTTTTCGTTTAAAATGGTTATTTTAAGCTTTCTTATCCTTTAAAACTTATGGTACAGAAATAATCGTTAGCCAATTTTTATAACACCACAATAATATCTAAATTAACAAATTAAAATTAACTCAATTGCGGTTCAGGTATTAAGTATGGTAGTTGAGTATAACTTCTTTAGTGATTTGCATAATATAAAATAATTCGTTATTGCTGTTGAATATTTAAGTTAATAAAGTTAGATTGAGGTTTACTTTTCAAGGAGGACGCATTTTTTTGCCATCTCTAAAAAAAGGTTTCACAATAATCTCATAAACTAGCAATTCTACAGAAAAACTAACTGCACATATTTGTATCTTAAAAAACTTGCTGTTAAATTTAATTTTTAGTTTTAAGTAATTCTTTCAAAATTTCTCATCAACTTGCTGTTAAGGTCTATTAACCCTCCCTCTAAACACAAAAAAAAATAATTAAATTGAGGCCACTGAAACACACACCAAAGCCTCAAAATTTATTTCTATGGACTACTAAATTACAGATTTAGCATGAATGTCAATTCGTTATTATGCTGTATAATTCTTCATTATAGTTATTCTGTCACAATTTTGTTATAAGTGTGGAGCACAGATGTTTCTACGGTATCTCTCACGTCTAGCAGGATTAAAGTCTAGTTTTGAATTGATACGTAGTGGCCTAGTAGGTATCCTGTTAGGTACGATGGAAATATCATTTTTACATATACATTCTGGAGTACTTTTCACAATCTGTAAAGCTACCCAACGTAAGAATACCAGCTTATAATAGTGTCAGCTTATTAACTAAATTTATTGTTTAAAATAAATTACTATAATAACAATAACTCATATAAAAAAATATGTCTAAGAAGATGTTTAAGGCAAAAAAGAATATAAATTCCACTCCCATTACATAATTTTATATTTTTTTTTCTTTCAATCGCATGTTAAAATCGTATTTTATTATTATGTTGCTAGGCCTTATAATTTGTTGTTTTTGGAGTACTTAAACCTAGATCGTTTGAGGTAGTAAATTTTTCGTTTACAACGTTTTATACACGAGTATGTAGATATATTTCCAACTTTATTGCAATTTTTTATTATCAAACCTGAAGGATTTCTTCATTTTTTTTTTCATTAAGGGGAAAGTCATATAATACCAGACACATTATAAGGATATGAGGAATAAGAAACACTGACAACATTTCAACTTGGGTGTTGTCGTCTCTGTTAGTACCTAGTTATTAAAAATGCGCTACAGCAATACTAGTGTTTGTCAGCATGTTTGAATTGTTATTTCCTCTGCGTCCCCACCTGAGTTACCCCGGGAATAAATCATCCCTATCTGTCCATTATCTTAGGCGTGAAGAAGAAGCGGAATGGGAAAGCCATTAGTAGTTTGGTACTAGTAGGAATTTCATAATAATGATGATAGTCTTAATTTACGTCAAAAACCTACCTTTTAATGTTAGTTATAGTATTTTTTGTTCTAAATTTGCATGAAGAATTATTGCACACAGCGAACTGTAGGAATTTTGGGATATGTATATATATTATATATAGTCTATATTTATAATAAAACATTTCCCAGACCATTTCTGTACGTGAAACATGTGAGTGTGGGAGTCGATCACCTTACTGGGTTCAGTTTATAGCCTATTTTTTTATACATAAAACAATATTTAGGAAGGACCTTCCATACACACATTTATATTGGGTTAAATTGCACTAGTAATATTTAATTTATTGTCCTATCATTTCGTTAATAACATGAATGAAATCCACAATTTCCGCTTGGCAAGGTTAGTTTTTAGTTTGTATAGAACTTTATATTGTTACCATTAATGTATGTGAAATTTTAAATGCAATTGTTAAAATAATTTTAAATTTACAATAGCCATAGCTACATATAAAGTTTTCTATACATGAGCCCTTGTTAATGTCAGTTACAGCGCCAAGGTATGTAAAATAAAAAATCTCGGTTAAGACGTCATAAAGATTTTTTTCCACTTGCCGGGTCCGCTTGTTGACATTTCTTACAGGAACAGCTCCTTTTAATTTACAAGAACCCTTTTAAAAAACAACATAAAAACCACCGAGCCTCAGACAAAGGACTTGGCGGTACACTTGTAAAGTGTTTTCATGAATTTATACATTTTCATATGCTATGTAAACAACGAAGAAATATTGTTTAGTTGAAATGAAACTTTTTTAATTATTTTGGGCTAATAAGAAAGTTGGATACGAATTAAAATTATGTGTAACAAGCAGTCGTGAAAATATTTAAGGTAGGTACTATCACTACGTAACATGAATGTGAATATATATAAACGTAATCTGGTATTTGTAATTACTGCCGCAATCCAATAAATTAAAAGACTTCCCTTAAAGTAAACCTTTTAACGAAATTAAGTCTATGCTTTTCACATAATTTTTCTGCGGTGGTGACGTCAGAGAGCTATAGAGGTAGAGTTGCGTCGTGGAAATAAGCCACCTTGGTATGTCATAAAGATAAGTAGACCAATTCCCTTTTTAAGGTTTTTACAAACGACACGGTCCACTTATCATACGCCTTTCAACTGAAAGCTTTGAAGATCAGAGCATCTCAAGGGTTATATTTTATCCATACTACGATTATGTTTTTCTCCCATTTACGTGTTTTGAATCCTTTTATTTCATGTAATGTAAACGTTTATTAAAGTTAAATTTATTTTAGCTCATATCTATAATACAATAGGTTTGAAAGCTTGACTCAACGGTATAGTCTTCAATTTAGCGCTACACGTAGATAGGTTGAACTCGTTAATGGTAAACCAACACGGAAAGTGTTTGAAGCATATTGTTTCCACAATAACTGAAAATGAAAATATCACGTGCGCGGGAAATTGGGTGCATTAGGGGTGTTCAACGTTTGTTGTCGACTTCAGTGCTCGGTACGCCGGCTGGTCGAGCAGACGGCATGTCGCGCCGCCGCCGACGCGTCGCGTTTCGCGACTACATGCCCATGGACTTGAAGGCCATGGCTAAGGTATTGCCCACTTCGTAAACACTTAAGAGATTGAAATTGACTCATCCATCTTATACTCATGATTGTTTGTGTGCGGTCAAATTATTTTTATTTTTAGTGGATGATAGCAGAACTGTTACGAACGTCGATTTATTATGTACTCGATGTCGAGATAGATTAAGATGGATACTGTCATGTTTGATGACGTATTACCCATATATAATAGCTATATTTTATGCGATTCTAATAAACAAGTTATTCATATTATTACTTCCCTGCACCAAATAAAAATTATTATGTACATACGGTAAGGACGTTTTGGCCTTTTCTTATTTTTGTTTGATTTTGGCTTCCATAATTAAACATAAGATTGTTTTTTTATATCACTTAATAGTTGCTAATTATACAACACCATAATAAACGAGAATCCTAATCAATAACACATGCCTCATTCCAAACGGTGCCAAACTAGAATGCAACCTCAGGCGTTATTTGTGGTAGCCTCTACAAAATCCGTAGCATATTAATTAGTTAAAAACTATAAATATATTTTATAATAAAATATTTATTTATATGATGAATATCAAATAAATATAAAGGATATGTTCATTTTAAATAAAGAAATGCATTTTCAAATGTCATTGAAGATGCTTCTTGTTTTTACTTCCATTTTTATTTATTACCGCAAAAAGTTTCCAGCGTGTACTCCAATATGCAACGCCTGCATAGGGTAGAGAGCAAAGTTTATGCGATACAAGTTTTACAAATAAACCCTCATTATAAAATTAAAAGTCGTTTTATGCTAGAACGAATAGAAATAATTACGCTTGAATCATTATTATTATACAATTGTATGGGTATTTTTATTTTTTCTTATTTAAATGAATACCTTATGCAATAATTAAAAAAAAACTACCTCGTATTGATGGATACTTCGATACTTTTGAATTTACACTTGAATAATATATAATGTTTAGACAATGTTTTTAAATAAGAATTATGATCGATCGATATTTAATAATAATCGTGCTAAAGAACTCAAAACACAAAAACCAATAGGAAGCAAAAGAATTTCATGAAGTTTACATAATTTGAGCATTTTACAACATTTAAATCGAACTACATATTCGAACGAACAAACGAAAATTGAACTGTATAGACGAAAATATACAAAAAAATACAAGTAAATATTTAAATGTGTTAGAAATAAACGTGACCTTAGGTCCATAGAAGTCTACTATTTATAAAACATGAGCAAAATGATGAAAAAAACGAAGGCAATCGGAAATTAAAAGAATTCTTGAATTTCCTTCATGAAAGAAGACACCATTTGAATTGTGATTCGAATTTGAAATCCAGTCATTTTCAAAAAGAGTTCATTGAAGTAGAAATATAAAAACTACCCATGAATAGGGTCGAGGGTCTCTTTATACCCTTTCGTGACGTTATTTGCGGAATGTTTCTATTTTTTACAGAAAGTAGGTTGTATTGCGCATAAAATATTTAATTTTTATCTTGAAACAAGAGAGATTATACTATTAATTTAATTGCTTTCTTAAATGAAAGGTTTCAAATGGTCTATTAATATTTTAACCTTGAAAGTTAAATTATGAAAGCGTATCATATACTTTTTAGGTAGGAAGGTACTCCACTATATACATTAAATAATATATAATTATCCCAGTTTACCTTATACCTTTATCTTCCTGCTTTATTATACAATGTAAAAAAATACATTATTTCTAGACATGTCTTATCTTTTTGCGGACTGACTTTAGAGTTAAGTATAGGCAACGTTCAGCTTTTATGAAATAATGATACTTATACCAGAACGCGTCGGCAAATCTTACTTGGATCGCTGCCAATAACTTACTCGATGTTAAGAATATATCATAAGGTTCAGTATTTACCGTGTTTCCAGAATAAAATTAAACTAATGTTTAAACGTATAAGAAAATAAACTCGAGAGAAACAGGTGGCCTGTAAACTAAAGTAACCAATGGTTCTACCTATTAAATTTAGTTTTTATTACTTGTATATATCAAAGATAGATATCTAGTTCAGATATCTCTGGTATCTATAATTCCAAATTTATAAGTTATACGCAAGATTCGCAGTTCGAAAGAATATATTATTTTAAAGGGTTTTATTTTAGCTTATTTATTGATATGAAATACTACGTATATATTCGTTATAAAGTTTATAATCGATGTAACAAGAAATATAGTATTTAAAAAAAATGTAGAGGAAGAAATAGCACAGAATAATAAGTACAAGGAAATAGGTAAATATTTGCAGTTTAAAATTTTATTTGTAATTAGCGGTTACAATTATACATTCGTGATCCAGTACCTATACCTACATCATTATAATATAGTACTTACATTCAATTTAAAATAAAGTTATAAATACATGGGTATTTATTTTTCGTTATGTCTAAACGATAACACCAAGTAATTTATTAATTTGATCACGCAAACTTCGCAACGTATAGGTCATAAGTACACAATAGTTTTATATCTTTGTATAGAGCAAAAACTATTGTAAAGCAAAAAAAAACATCGAATTCACCAAACGATTGAATTTGTTTTAACAATATCCACAGTAAAGCTATTGAAAATAATATGTAACTGAAGTGATCTCACGATAGATACAGTCAAGTAGATTTGCCTTTACCGAGACAGGCAATACAGTCAATTATCTAGATGAGATTGTTATTTTAATAAGCATCCATAAAATATATCTGTCGAAGGGAAATATAACAGATATCATAAAAGCCCTTTACCCACTGATACCACGACATCACGGAAATGGAATATTCTTGCTTATTAAGTCTTTTTACTAAAAAAAAATAGTAATAATATGACAATATGCTATTTTTTTATGAAAAACATTCCTAAGGTCAGTCGCGATATCTCTGATATTCTCATTTCCCTACGACATATCTACGCCTACGAACTAAGTAGTGTGATAAGGACTTTCCTGTCCTGTGGATAAATAGATAACTGATGAAAATAAAGATTAATTAGACCGATTTGATTTCTGAGCTGAACTGATTAACTATTGTGCTATCGCGACCCAGAGTTATTATAAAGACGGCTTTATCTTTAGAAAAATAATATTGTTTTCAGGAGTCATACTTTAGATGAACTTAATTACATTAAATAAGGCGAAATGCGGTCAAAAAAAGCTAAATCATTGATACTATAATACTATACTAGTATACCTACCTACATAAAGTATGAAAAAATGAACTTGTGGAAAACTATATCAGTATATTATAGTAAAAAGCAAATTCAACATTTCTACGAAAACTAAGAATATGGGACGAACTACAGTAGAACATGTATTATTGAGAAGTTGAAGTCTTTTATTTTAATTTTGCGGGTTTTGTAATAAACATTTTCATTGAGGTCATCCAGTCAGACATAGTTATTTATATGTAAAATAAACAATTACAAATTGCTCACATAATTTTATGGATAATTGTTTCGAAATATATGCATTGTGAGAATATATCTGGACCGCAGACATGCAAAAATAGAATGAAAATCAATTGCCATGCGACTTGGTCAGCCCTCAGCTAGCAGTCTGATTGCGATCACTCTCTGAAACACACCCCTTATCGTTAATCTATCGTCTCGACACGTTCTCACCGAATCTTAAGGACTTGCATCAAGGTTGCGTTGTGTGACGTGATATGTTTCCTTGCTTTTTTATGTTTCCTGCTTGCTATGTGCTTTGCATGAACTGTCGTATTTAATATCTTTTGACTCCACGTCTTAATGTTTGTTTCATCGGTCTTGAAAATGATTTGTGTCTTCAGGAGTACGAGGAAGAGGGTCGACGTTCGAGGCGCCATTCATCACCATGTAATTCAAGAGAAGGGAGCACCACTGCGCTACACACGCAGCATTACGACGACACTGTAAGTACCCCTTTATAGTGATCGTTTACAGTGGCGCCTACCGGCCTTGTTATTGGGATAAACTTAGGATAAACAGATGTCTTTCAATTTCCGTTCAATAACTTTATGTACACTTGTCTGGTAATATGAACTCATTTTTTTTTTAAATATACCTACAAACTGTAGATTATACAAATAAAATAGGTCAAAATAAAACAATTCATACGAAAACAATACATTTAAAAGTAGAAAATACTGAAACAAGTTTATATCTTCCCAGTTTGCAATGGAATAAGCTGCCAAGCGCCACGGTGGCTGATGAACTTGTCATATAATTGTGAACGATGAATCACGTCCGATAGCGATCTATTTACGTCTCGCGATGTTCACTTAAGCCATAATACATTACCTAGGAACTTGTCATGTATGCGATGTTTTCTCAGAAGAGCGTGACGTCACGTCTTCTAAATCTTCATAAGGAAAGTGTGATGCGGAATCGGATTGAGCTCGGTAGCACACTCATTTCCCTTTTTGCCTAACTGAATATTTTGGCGTGCAGCCAGCGTTCTATCATGGCTGTTCTCATTTTCGTTGTTAATGAAAAAATTTATGAATTTAGCACAGTTATTACTTAACTAACTGCCTAGTGTTTAAAGTTAGTTGTCTATTACTGTCTTTTACAATTAATATACATAAAAAATATATATTTTGTTGGTGTAATCTACCAAAATATTGTTAGATGGCATTTTTCTAATTGTATGGAACTGTATAGCAGTTCAAGCTTGCGGTAGTGTCCAGGCATTAGATTAGAGCCTAAGCTCTAGAGCCCACATACTAACTTGATACTTCGTCTGTTGAAATGGAATATCTCGGCATTCCAGAAGCATTTTGTACAGAGGTTTAAAAATGACTTATAAGTTTTGGTTTATAATATACGTATGCCATAATTATTAAACTTGTATGTTAACTTCTTATGTTTTATGGCCTGAACCCTCATAGGAGGCCTGTGTCCCAGCCGTGGGAACATATATGGGCTGATGATGATGACGTTAATATATTTTTAAAATTATATGCGTACGAACCTTCACTCAAGTTTCAGTTGAGCGGTCGCACAACCTTTACGTTTGTAATATAAGCTCTATAAGTCTGTAACAACCTTCTATATAAAGTTACAGTGACATAAGATCTGACTCATATTTTACCTTCTCTGTCCTAAAACATTTTGCTGTTATTACCATTTTGAGAATATTGGGTCTTTGACTTTGAATAAATAAATTTTAGCAGTATGCATATATACATAGATTCAATTGTGCAATTCGTAATAAAAAAACCTTTTTTTCGAAATCTTTAATTCTTAGAGATTCGTCTTTACATAGTATTCTTAATTCTAAAATCAGTCTAAACTACTTAACCTGTAAGGGAAGAGCGAATCTTCGATTTACTATTTACAAGGGATCGTGTAGAAGTTATATTAAACTTCGAAATTATGTTTTACCTTTCGTTTTACTTTTAACTTTGATTGTCGATTTTTATATGGAAATATAGTGAATTATTTTTTTAAGCTATTGAAATATACGTAAACTAAGAAAAGAATTACAAAGATATATTTAGAACTGAATTGATATCACTAATATTATCATGATTGTGTCAAATGATAATGACGGAATAGTTTTCAATTTAAAGTCCTTAACTAAATTATCATAAAAAAATAACAATACTGATAATGATCTAGAGCCATTTCAATAAATGAAATTTGCTATCTAAGCACATGGTCGAGGAAGTGAAATCAATAAAAACAATTAAATTTGATTAGAGATACTAAAATGGCATTGATACAAGTGGCTCCTCATCTATACTTTAGAAAATTAACGCGTGTCGAGTGTTGGGCAAGACAAATTATGCCTTATTTCTTTAAATCCATACGAAATCATGATTCTTACATCTAATTATTATTAACGAAGTCATCATAGTTTCTCTTGAAGCGTCCGTCTAAGTTCCTCTGTGGCTTTCGCTAAATCTTTGTTTCCATGCAGCCTCCCTTTTCCGCTGAGGTCAGAGCAGTCATCTAGATAATCCTTCGGTGGTTCCGCAGGATATTTGCTGGCAAACTTGGGTCGTGGGATCTTTACGCGTTTCACGTCGCCCAACCAGCTTTCCATTTTAGTAGCGTTTAAGGTTTCTGGGTTAAAAAAAAAGTACCTGAAAAAAGAGTGTATCGATCAACATTAAGATAAGTGGTACACGGCATATGAAGAAATATTTAGTAATACCAATAAACAAAAACAGTAATAAATTACAACTATTATTTATAAACAAACTATGATGTAAACAGCATTGCCAGATTGAGTTCAATATCTATATAAAGTAGTAATGTCATACACTTAACCTAAATTATAGAAACAGTTGTGTAAACTAGGATGGCTGGTGTAAAATTGCGAAACGTTGATTACAAATTATATAAAAATCACGTTACACGGGCGCCGGTACAATGTGTGAGTGTCAATGCCAATGCATTTGATTTCTAGTTTCAACGACGGAGTGGTGACCGTCTTTGGTCTTTATTCTATAGACATTGTTTATGCGGAGACTGGTTTCAATGTGGGTTAAACAATACAATGATTTAATTGGCTTACATGACGAATGTCGCTTTCGGTATTGTGTTGTGTGGTTGATTTGGATTAATGTGTATGCAATTTTTTTGTTTATTTAGTTACGCATGTGGTTTTTGACCAGTTATTTTACATTTCTATATGTATTTCTTTGTTTGCAATTTAATCGATATCGCTAGAAATTAATGATCGCAATTGACGCTTACGCAACTGTACCTACGTGACGGGAACTTTCGCTAGCAATCAAATACAATATCATTATGTTTATGAATATTAATACCGGATAATCTGATTCATTCATTGCGCTAATAATATTAAAACAATAATATTTACGCACGATTTACTTTCTCCAGCGAAAGTGTGTCTAAGCGCAGTGACGATAATATATTTTAACGCTTTCAAAAATCTCAGCTTGCAATTTTGGGATTATTGATACGTAACGATACGCTGGCCATAAATTGGAATCGATTAACCACTGAGTTTCGAATATTTGCCCTGTTCCTATTTTGTATAATAAACTTTACAACGTTAAATCGATACACGAATATTTGCCATAATATGGGAAAACAAATACACGAAATATGTAATAAATTAGCGTATTTATAACTCGCGTAAGAATAACATTGTTAAAGGTATAACATTGTTCAAAGAGTCTTATGGATATGGATCGCCGACAAAACTGCCTACATAAATATAACTTCTAGATTGCTTGTGCACAACTTTTGTTTATTAAAACAAATACAATATACCGTTAGATTGAAATCGCTATACTGGCATCAATGTAGCGTACTAAAGAAGCTATTCCATTAATAAGAGCGGGATTGCGCCCAGTTGTAATACGGCGAGGTTTAAACGAATGCCTCGGAAACAATGAGGACAGTCCATTGTGTCGTTTCCGACTTGTTTTCATAAATAACAGACATCCCGCAATTTCAATTCAAATTACTTTACGTATACAATTTTTATGAACGTTAAGTACCTCGTATTTTTGTTTGTATTTAGCAATCACGGCCTCTGCTATGACCCGTGTCATTATAATCCTTTGAAATTCGTCTGCGACACTTTTTTGCATTGAGTAATAATTATAACACAAATACATTGCGCTTTATGCCCATCAAACTGCGCTTAACTCAAATTAAAAAAAAAAATTAAAACTGTGTTAATGCAAATAAATTGTAAATATAAAAGACGGAACAATTAGTCATTTTAAAAACTACCACACCGACGCTACTAAAATGATTATAGATATTACACGGACGTAAATGGTAATTCTCTAAACGACTAATGCAGTTAAGTGGCGTTAAAAACTTAAAACAGTTACCGATATTACAACTACGATAAAAATATTAATTAACTCCACTTCAAGCAGCACGCACTTCACTTCATAAGAAGTGTTTATATTGTATATAATATACCTACCTATATTTAACTGCCGTGAGTCAACAACTCAAACACAGGATTTGCGGTTGAAATTGCACTCGGCTCAAGATAATGTCGTAATCGTTCCGTGAAAGTGGACTGTTAGCGAGTTAAGGAGTTCGCACACTTTTCAAGCTTATTTGCGTCCAGATTCATCGCCTGTACATAATTCAAGTCTTTCGCTGTCCATTTATAAATTGACATACCGGGTAATTGGATGCCCTTGAAAGCAGATATACGATTTTCTCTATTCGGAGAGTTCGAATAAATTGGACTGTCATAGCGAAGTTAATCCGCCCCAGCATTGGCGTTAAGCCCGAATTCTTAGAAAATTTTATTCTACTTGTTGCCATTCAATTGATAAAACAAATATTCAACCAATACATATAACGATTGGAATTAAGTTACTAATATGTATTGTGAAATTATTGAAATAATGAAAGATAGACGTTACATTAGGGTTGTATTTTATAGTCAATCGCAAGTTACATTGATGTTTATGGCTGTAGACCGTAATTGTACCATTAACTATAAGCTACAATAAAACAGTATTCCTTTGTTTACACCGGCTTACTAAGCCGCATGACTCAGCCCTGGGTGCAATACCGGACCCCCTAACGCTACAAAATGAATCAAAGCGATTAAATCGCCGCTGATCCGATACTATTGAACACGAATGATATATGCGTTTCCCACAGTTAAGATAAACGTGCTAGCAATTAAATACTATTTCACAATAGAAACATAAAAATAAATCCAACATAAACATTGAATAGATTCAAGGTTCTATATCTTTTTTTAAATCGCTACAGTAAAAATAATTGATTGCATTGTATAAAATTGCATATCTGAAAACAAAGTAACTGAATGTATCTACATCATTGGAATATTTGCATATACAAAGTAGATATCGCATAAATAGCTGAGTTGCTTTCTCCATTTCTATTACGATCGGTAAAATATGAATCTAACGACATCATACCAATATGATACGAGTGTGTTGCGCTTGAGAGGAGCACGCCGCCAGATAAATTAGACTTGTCGCGTGCGTCAAACGATTCCTAGCGATCTTACAAGCACGTCCATTTGTAGATATAACGATGCAATTACACGAAATAGCTTGTACTTTTTATTTTCCTGTAATGAAAGTAGCTATTGTTTGTGTGCAATGTTATTGCACTATAGTATGGACACTTGCATACAGGTAGTTTTGAGATCATTTGATAAGAGTTCATGGTTAAAATAAATTCAGGGCTATTTATATAATCGGAGTGTATATCTTTTCATGGCATTGTTCCTATCATATAATAAAATGGGAAAGTCTGTAACTACGAGACAATAGCTTTTAAATACTACAATAGAAGTGTTAAGTTTTTAATTCGGAATATTACAGGCTATTTTACAGATCAAAATTGATTTAAATCACCTTGTTGGCTTTCGGTCGCAATATAGAAACATACTAGAAAAATATATTAATGCCAAAATGTATGACATAAAGTGTCCCTAAATAGAAGTTGTAAGTTAATTCAGAGGCCATATAAGTCGAGATAGCTATAAAGCATTCCATGTAGAGGCATATTATGGTCTCATAATAATACGTATGTAGTTCTATCGTGACCAAGTTCTTAATGGCACTCTCATACGTGACATCGTAAATAACATCCAATTAAACTTACACTTGTCTGACTTTCACCGCGGCCCATCAGTTTTTTGTACTCCCTTCGTGTGTATGCAATACCTAATAGATTGAATAAATGGTGTATTTTAGAAGAACATTACGAATTATATCGTCATGGCAACATAGAGGCTTAATTGCATTTTATAGGTTAAATTTTTTCTACATGTGCACTTTAAGGACAATATGTTTTGTGATTTCCTAGTTTTCATTTACAATGTTACCAAATAATAATAGCTCTTTTATACAAATCTCCTGCGGTTATCTGAGTGGAGCAGGCGGCTAGCACGACTATAATAATGTTCTACGCTTTCTCAGGACTTCGGCTTTCCGGGGTCATGGTGTTTCAAGACATGTAACATACGTTTAATTCGAGAATAGCTGAGTGTACCTGCATAATAACATCGTATAATAATGCCGCATTGATGTCAAGGAGTATTTATGTCAAATTGAAATTGTATGGATAATGAATTAAGATAGGTTTCGCATTTAACCCAGATTTCAGATTATGTGCTAGATTTTTTGTTGACATGATGTTAATAATGAAGTTATTTAATTTTTCTGTTTCTTTTCCCGGCTTTCATGGCTCAAATAAAATGCTGATGGGTAATAATTTGCGAGTTGAAGCTGGTGATTTTAATAATGAACGTAACTATGTGAGTGAAAAAGTACAATATAGAACAAATCACAGATAAATTGAATACAAACGTATATGCCCAATTTTTAACTAAGAACTATTGTGTCTCGAAATTAATTATGTAACCGCTTGCTGGTTGCTCGCGACTATATTGTTTTATTACTCAATACGTAATTATCCTTACTGCAGCGAAGCTTAAACGGAAGAGGTGTAATTTTTGTAATTGTGAAAGTGACTATTTCAGGTCACCTATTGTTTCTCAAGAAATGTTATATCATATGAATTAGAATTTCAGAAATTTGACATCGCGCAAAAAATTACAAACACTAGCAGACACTTATGTACAATTTAAATTAATTGTTTATTACGCAACTTCTATGTTTTAAATTATAATAATAATAGTACAGAAACAAGTAAAATGAAGGCTCGGAAAAATCTGTGCTCCAAAAATTTAAAAATCTTAAGTTACCGTTATAAAAGTACTCCGTGTTTAAAATTACTTTACCTATTCAAAACTTCCCAACTGGAAATTTTGAACTCTTATATAAAACTTGCGATAAATCGCATAAGTTACTCTACTCTTGGTTCGGACTTGCCGTGCCAAGTTACCGCAAGTTTTTAACTTATTCAATTTCGTAGGTGTTTGAATATAGTATAGTAGTGGACATAAGAAGCAGTAAAATCGGCACGTGCATTATTGCAAGATACACATTATCGTGACAAGCCGTAATTGCGGCCCGTTACAAGTGGTGATAATGAACATGCTCCACTTATCAGCCCCATACGACCGGGGCACCCACTCACTTGTTAATATTGTCTTTACTGTTTACTTGACATCTCATACTTTCTATATAATGCTATTAACCTCAACACCTTTACGTATGCCATAATCCGCTTTTAAGGCTTCTCTCATTATATATTAATACTATAGATTATATAGCGAAACCACAACTCAATTAGACTGGTAAAAAATATAAGGAATTTTAAATTGCGGTTTCTTATTTTTTATCTATGGCTGACGCAAAATTATACGCCATGGACACAAAAACAACCCCGTATGTAAATTCTCAATAGCTATACAATAAAACATTACGAGATGCGACCTTTGCTCCCGCTTAATTTATTTTACGTGATCCACAAAATTGTTTCCGTGTTATAAAACAATTCATAGCAATTATTCAAATATAGCTGCGAATATAACGCGCAAACTCATTAAGTTAATATGGGGCAGCAGCCGGTCCGCTGTAACATTTTAATTAGCCTAACAGATGGCCTGGTGCACCGCCCTTAAAAATTATATTATGCAAATTTTTTACGAAATTTATTAGTGGTTAAAATAACGAATGTTATTAATGTCGCACATGGGTCTAAGGTAAAAATAGGTCGACTGTTCGAGTGTGCCTGCAATTTATTTGCAAAGCATCCACAACATGAGAAAGATCTCATTATACATATCATTATGAAATGCAAATGTTCCAGGTAGATAGATTTTAAGAATTACGGTATACCGCCAATGGTTTGCTAGTTGTAGAAGCAAGACTAGGAGCGATGATTATGATGATCTTAACTGTATTCTACAATTAATTAGAATTTGTTTCTAAAGTTAATTAAATGGTAATCTTATCTAAATTATATTCCCCACAATCAATCCATATCTATAATACATTTTTATTATATAGACAAGAAATTTATGATTGGCCAATTGATGGATCGATAAATTATACAGGTTATTCGCTGTAAAATATATCGTTTCACAAAAGTTAAGAGAGGAGACCGATACTCGTTTATTGTTGTGAACCCAAGAGGTGCTCGCTCATTTTATATAATTCACCGTTTTCTATCGTTTATGAGAATAAGAAAGCTGTGTGTGGTCTATTATGATGTATAATAAAGCAATACAACGGTTAACGGCCGGGATGTTTGGTTAGCGGGACCCGGCGCGGCGGCGCGTCTCATCCCAGCGATCAATCTTGCGTTTTACATCAATAATTAATTGTCTGACATGTCTATCGATACAAAATACATTATTATCGTACGGGGTAGTGGTACTACAAAGCCACATTCCCGTCTCATTACCTACCTACAAACTGTGTACGCTTACTTCATCTATCAGAGCAAAATGCATTTCAATTCCAGACTATTCTAGTTGAACAAAAACAATTGCATCATAAATTCACTTCTATGTTATGTTAGTAAAAGCACATAAATATTTGTATCTTACGTGTATGTTTTGCTTCAACTCTTATTCTTAGCCTATAATAAAGGATTTATGAATTCATTTTTCCAACGTTTTATAATTTTAATGGGTTGAATTACTTCCGATAAGCGTGTCTTACCCTTACTATCATTGTGGCTTGTAGTGATAGTAATTCAGTCCTGTCTATGGATAATGCATCTTTGTTGTTAGTAGATCACGATTTACGAACCGCTAATAAACAATGCACGAGATACGGCACTTTCCCAAAGAAACGGAGGGTACTGCCCTTCACTTCTTCAAATAAACCGTAAAAGGACACCAATGCCTTGCCTTTACGAAAATATAGACCTTATTATTAAAATAATAATTATCAGAAGTGATTCCTACTATCTCTGAGTCATGTCAGTCGATAATAATCTTTAATTGTTTTTATAGTCATAATTATACGAACAGCCATTTGTTTTGTCATTATTACGATGACAATATAATAAAATTAACAAAACTCGAAAAGTAATTGTTTTTTTACAATAAATCTTTTTAAAATAACAATAATTCTGTTCTTATGATAATATGATGCCTATATGAGTATAAAACGGGTTAAGAAATTGCAGTAGTGTTTAGCTATTGATTAATCACGAACAAACAAAACAATAGACAACCATTGTGACCAATTTATAGGTTAAGGAGAATTGTGTGAAGGCAATGTAAAAATTTAAAAGTGACATTAGATACAACGATTAAAATCAACCTTAAACTACATAACAATGGCCAAAAACAGAATTGAACCGAGCGTGCTTCCACATGTTTCACAAGTAAAAAAGTTGACTGAAGTTAGTGATTGTTTATATCCCGACATGCTGGATCAATGTTGGCAATGAACAGGTAAAATACGACAATCGAAACATTAACCTCGATTTAAGATTGACTCACCTGTCACGGCTATCCTCTTTACTACAAAAACCCAACACTGGTTTCTATTTGTAAACAAGTTGGGTGGAAAATAAAAGACGTGCGCGGCAGTTGCCGTTCAGAGCAAGACTGGTCTACCAGCCGCGACTGTTTCTCTGTGCAAATCGAGTTCACTCGACACTCTCTTAAGCCAATCAACCACTGCATATGGAGATACTGTGAGCAATAAAAAGCCATATGGTAGGCAATAGGTAGTAAATCGCAAACGTAATTTCACTGCCACCCACGCTTCCCTTTAATTGCCCAAGTAACCGTATTGTTACGTTCAAACTTTGACTTCGTGCGCATCGTTAAAGAGTGATTTAGAAAGCTCTTAACAATTACCAATATTTACACGACGAATGAAGGGCTACATTCCTAATTTTCAGTGGTTAAATAAATCTCTGAATGATCCCCTAAACGGTAACCTTTGCTTTTTAGCTTATCTAGTTAATAAAGTATAGTATTTAAAGGTTAATTGATTGAGTATTTTCGGTTTAATGTAAGGAAATAAATTTCAAATGTATCGATATCTAAGAAATTCTAATAAAATTAAATTTCTGCTGTGAAAGTAGTTATTATATAAACAGTAGGTACTGAGGTAACAGGATACATCGAGACATTATCAATAACGACTTAGCTTAGTTGGATTTCCTAAAGATCAGACAGGTCTTTTGAGGCGTTCAAAGCATGGATGAAGAAACGGATTTGTTTTGGATTTCCTTACATATTTAAGGAACAGTGGTGTTGCTAGGAGAAAATTATGAAATATTATGCATTGCGCAGAAAAATATGCATTTTGCAGCTTTGAGACCTTTTTGGAAACTTTCGTATTTATTCGTTATTATTTCGATTATTTCGATATTATTTCGATCATTTCATTTACAGAGCTTTATGGAAGGATCTAAAAGTGCGACTTAATTTTGATGTATATATGACGAAATTGTTTTTATCATCTCCGTTAGTTCCCACGGCCCGAACATCTGCCCCAAACTGGACAAACCGGAAACTTTAGAGCTCTCCAGTGCGTTTCTTGAACCACATATCCTTTGCTTTTTCATCAATATCTATAATAATACATAATCACGGTTGGAAGTCAGTTTCTGATCATTCACGCCATGATAAAAATGGCATGAAAACATTCACAACATATTTATTCTTTAAATGATAATAACCATTGGAAGATTTGTGAATTTTCACATATCTGTATGCATATTATGGAATTAAACTTGCAGAACAGAGACTTATTATGACAAATAATATTGAATAGAACAATTACAATGGATATAAACATGAGACCAAAATCAATTTATTTTTATATGCTTTACACACGTACCTATTGGATAATCCAATCTTGTTACCAAATGCTATGTCTGTAACGAAAATATATTATGCACAACTTTTACGCCAGCGGCTTCTTCAGCATTTTCAAAGGAAATTAGTAGCCTATGTCACTCTCTAGCCTCCTAATTATCTCCAGACATGGTATCGCTCCGTTGTGACGTATAAAAAAGACAAACAAACAAAGAACACAATTACGTATTTATCATAAAATTAGGTAAAGATAATATGAAATAAAGATGTAACTTTCCCGATACTCGTACTAAGTGATTATTGTCAAAATATGAAACGTTATACGCATGCGTTGCGAATGTTGTTGCGCGTTTTATTACATCGTAACGTTTATAAAATAATAATTTACTTTGCTCAATCTTATCTCAATGTTTTGGATGAAAATAGAGATACGTTTGAAGTTTAAATGAAAATATACCCAAAGAGTACAATTTCCAATACTTGACTGCTTGGCCAGAAATTAAATTTAAATGCTGATGCAACTTTTTACTGCGGAACCCTGAAGGTATTAGGATAGGACATAGGATTTTGGTATACTTTTGTGAAATGTATTATTTTAATGTACTTATAGAAATACGAGATTACAAAATTTGAGATTCATTTAAGTATGAATACTCTGTCTAAAACGATGTCAAAATATATTTCTATAAAGTTAATTGAGGTTTATAAGCCCTATTAATATTATAAAAACGAAAGTAACTCCGTCTGTCCGTCTGCCCGCCTGTCTGATTGTTTCTTCTTCACGTCTAATTCACAAAATGTATTTGAATGAAATTTGGCACAAATGTATTGTGAGAGGAAAGGCATTGGGTAATTTTAATCCCAGAAATCCTATGGAAACGGAAAAATATGTGGAAAAACCCCTGTCTATATTTTTCTTTTTTATCTACGCGGGCGAAACCACAGACGAAATTATAGTATTATATTAATTCATGTTCATTTACGACTAAACTTTATTACTCTAACGCAACTGTAGTAAAATTTAATATAAAGCTTTATCACAGACACAAAGGATGATATTTTAAAAATCCATCTAAGTCGTGGATGAAAGTTAATGAATAAACATTTTAATCAAATATATACTGTGGTATGATTATGGCTTATATTGGCAACATTTGTAAATTTTACTCCTAAGCACAGTTAATCGCCGCTGCCTTATAATAAATCTAACGGGTGTTGATTTGGACCGTAGATTAAATATTTAAGTATCTACATAGTAATATAACTTATAATTGACCGCGCATTGTGGGAAAGATAGCGTTATTTGGAGATAGCCAACTCACGTCTTCTGTTATCTATGAAATAACGGTGCCGGGAATTCGATGCTCGATAACAAGTGTACTAAATTGCAATTTATATAACATATTTGAATTTATAGCATATATGTAACAGTCTTTTCTCGGTATACATTTGTAATATTATGAAATCAAGAGATTGAATTGCCAATAAAATTATCTCATAGTCGTGTCTTCGTCATCACAATTCTCAGCTATAATCGCAATTTTTATTCATCAAACAATATACCTAATAGGTATTTGCAATATCCTGACATATAAATCAATCTATAAATAAAAATGAATCGCCAAAATGTATTGCTAAGCACAAAACTCGAGATCGGCTGGACCAATTATGCAATTTTTTTTTAATGTTTTTGTGAAGGCATAAGGTTCTTATGAAGAAAAAAATTGTACCACGGGGGACGTCAGGTCGGACCACTTATATAGTAAAAACAAACTACATCTTGCTGTAACTTTAATTTACTCAGAAAAATCAGACCATTACTAGTCTAGTATACGATAACTGCAATAATAATATTAATATTAAATTAATTTGTGTACACAGTTAAACGTGCTCAAATCCACAATTGTATGAACAATATACATTGGAGTCAGGGTATGCAATGTTCAGGGTGTACGTTACGAGGTCGTTATTAGTGCGGTTGGGATATGGTAATGTTCGCATTGTCACACCGCACGCTGCGAACTCGCATCATAAACCCAAACAAAAGACTATCAAAATTTTATTATTCTCACAGAATATAATAATCGCGATGCATTATTGCGTGGAATAAATATAATGAACTTTGTGAAATGAGTTGTACATATATACAACTCAAAAAAAGTATGAAAATTACCATAAAATTTTGTAATAATAATAAATACAATATTAATATATTATGCACACACAAAAAAGAACACAAGCAGATACACTTACAAAGCAAACTAGGCGGACTTATCGCTAAGAAGCAATATCTTCCAGACAACCGTGTTAGTAGATAACATTAACATTCAAGAAAGAGCATGCGAAAATATTAAAATAACGAAATGAAAATGGAATATGAATGCACCCGGCTACGGCCGCTCGGACGTTCGGCGCGGTTTCGTTTTAGCGCGTGTCGTCGATCCACGATGCTATCTCATTGTTTATAGAGAACGCTAACAAGACGCACCGTGTCGAGGCCGTCAGATACAGGACCTAGATAATAGGAGATATTGTAAGAAATAACAAACTCGTCATGCCGCTGAACATTCCACGCCATTACGCGTGCACGCAATAATAACTTACGTCTTAAGAGCTAACACAGTCCTCCATTTAAGATGCCATTAATTGATATGATATGTAGTATTTACGCAATATTTATAGTCACTATAAAATATTTTTCGCAAAATATTTTTAATACCACATTAAGTACTAAAGTACATTTTCTACATCAAAGGCCTATTTTAAAGTGACCTTATCATATAGAACCGCAACATGGAGCGTGCCACAACAGGCAGCACAATGGATAGAAAGTTGACAAAGCGTTAATACAATGACGCTAATTTTATGCAATTTCTTTAACTTGTACAAATGTAGTAACTAGGTAACCGTTTCTTTATTGTTCGTTACGTAGATGCTTCGAAGACCTCTCAATTTAAAATACTCTTTTGTTACATGCTATCACATATTTCAACATAGGACCAGGTACGTATAATTAATGTTCACTTTGCATTCTACATCGGAACTGTCATTAAATATTTCTTTCGTAATCAACAATGTATGCTAGATATTCTCTTTCATTTGTAGTTCCTATGCTCCTTATTCTCCATACAGCTAAAATAATGTGACCGAGTATGATTACAATAGGCCGCAAATGTTGCTTTGATCTAGTATATTTTTCTGCCATACTGACAGTCATTTTATTATCTAAGAGCTATACAATTAACAATAGCTAGCTAGTGGGGAACTAGGCGAGTAGGGAACAGTATGACAGCGCTGCCGTTCTGGCTAGATTCAGGTGCTGAGTGAGTGTGATGTTTCAGTGCGGCTACCTCGAGGGGCTGCGCTCATCACTCGGTGGCTGGACGCAGAAAGTTAAATCATGGTACTGGGGACGACCTCTAGTAAGTGGCCCGGCCTTCTACCGTCGGAATAATCAGCGATCTGTCCTAGCACATTGACGATTATTACTTTTGCACGATATCTATTAAAATCCTTTTTCAAAATTCTCGCTTAAAATCGGAAGGATTGCTTGATGTTAGAAACTTCTGTTCCCACTTTTGTTATTGTTGCACTTTATATTTTATCGGTACGTTAGTTTTATGTTGGAGTCGGAGTAGTTTTACGCACATTTATTTCCATTTCGGTTATTTTTCATTTTGTATGTCGTTTTTGTTAGCCTGTAGAGATGGATGAGAGTAATATTGTGCATGAAACATTTTTTGTAGCTATCGAGTCTGTTCGGTTATTTGATCGGTTATTTTGAAAATATTTAGATTAACTTTATTCTTAAAAAATTCCGCGATTGTGACGAACGGCAAATTTAAATTAATGCATGGGATTGAATTTGAGTTGAGGATTTGATTTTGTTTATCGTTTTATAAATGATCAATGCTGCTACTCTTTATATTATTATATAATATTCTTTTAATTTGCTGCGCAATTTTCATTTTCAAATCGGCTCTGTTCCTGTATAAATATGCCAATTGGATTAAAGACTCCTCATGAAACCAAAACCGACACTTGTATAATACGTTTGTACCACGCCACCGAGTGATCGAAAAGCATGATTATATGCCTCCAGCTCACACCTCACTTACAGCTTCTCGATACATTCAACATATGGACCATTTACATTCCTGTAACTGAGAGGCACAAGGTGTTTGCGAAAAGTCAAGATAATCCAGGAGAACTCCTGCCCTCTGCCACCCAGCTACACTATTCTATATAGTTGCAAGCACAAAGTTGTTTTAGAGGCTGAAGATTTTGCTGTTAGAGTAGCGTCACAGTCTTAGTATGAATGTTGTATATAGTATTAGGAAGTTTTATTTAGCTAGAAAGTAATAAATAATAATAATATCCCATGAATATTTCAAAGTTAGAATATTTGTTCACCGTGTGTACATTTCTTCTTAGTGTATTTTTTTTCAACAGGAACTAGCACACAAATTATCGCGTAGTTTCGACATGAAGGAAGAGGGTGGTGCTTTGTTAGAAGATCGGGGAGGCATACGAAGGCATCAATCTATGCAACGATTACAACACGGGGAAGGCCAAGGGGACGAAAATCGTTCTGCAAGAGTTGTTCCAGACCATCACGGCAATCTACACATTACTGTCAAGAAGACTAAACCGATCCTGGGTATTGCTATCGAAGGCGGAGCGAACACTAAACATCCGCTGCCGAGGATCATTAATATTCACGTAAGCTCATTCTCAAAACGTGTAAAATTTAAATCAAGTCAAACTTCAAAAACAGCAAGATTTATAAAACGACCTATTTGGGAGATTGGACAAATAAATATAAAACTCCCACTGTAATTATATACCAATTTCTACTATTTCAAATTCAAATTCAATTTCAAATCTAACAATTATTGGCTCTTCTAAGAATATATAAAAGCGAAAAGCTTGTTCACTATAAGGATGACACTTTTGAACCTGTTTGAAACTTAATGGTGAAACTTCTACCTTAAAATGAGAACGTTGCAGAGCATTCTCATTTTTTATAAGATAAATGACCACCCTTCAAGCTGAATCAAAGATTGGTCAGTGTTCTTCCACTTTCGCAATTATAAAAATTAAAAATTTCATAATAATACGCGTCACAATTCCCTAACTATATTTTAATGATTAAAATTCAAGGAGCACGGTTCAGCTTACGAGGCGGGTGGCTTGGAAGTGGGTCAATTAATACTAGCGGTGGACGGACATCGCGTCGAGGGAATGCAGCATCAGGAAGTGGCGAGGCTTATTGCCGAATCGTTTGCACAGAGAGATAAACCAGTAAGCAAAATTGTTAATAATAATATCTATTTTATATGGCAAACTTTCGATTTGTAATGTATCCAGAGCAATATAGCACAAATAATTAAATATTTATCTCCCGCAGGAAATCGAATTTCTAGTTGTGGAGGCGAAAAAGTCGAACCTGGAACCAAAGCCAACCGCACTCATATTTCTGGAGGCCTAACATCTACTGTCCCTCCCCGCCAGCGACCCGCCGGCCGCGCTGGGCAGCGCGACGCCGGGGGTCGACCTCACCGCGCACACCACGGAATAGCCAACTCCAACCTGCGCTGCCACATGCTCTTCTAAACGGCATACTGATTCCATACACGCCTGCGTCTTTTTTCCGAGCAAACATTGCGACGTGACTCCAGTATCGCAACTACTTCCAGCGATTATTAAGAAAATGACAATTGCTCGTTTATCACGACAGGCGTTATGGCTGTATACGTTCGCTCTACGAATTCAAATCCGAATGAATGAATGAAATTAGACGTGCAACGGACTGAAATGAGAAAGTCACGCAGGTTCTCTGAAGGCTTATACAAAATTAATGGCACAAGGGAGGCGAATAAACATGTAAAAATTAAATATGAAAAAATTAATCACAAAGCACACTGCCCAATAAATCGGTTCTCGAAATGAAACGTCCCACTTCACCACCGGGATTTTATGGGTAGTTGAACAAATTTTGGAAATTGTTTTCTAGAATGTAGAAATTACCAATTTTACCAGTAGATCGTGACTGAATTTTATAAAAATGTTCTACTTTTACTAAAGCATTATAAATTACTCTAAAACATTTTAAATTCATAATTTCACGAGTAAAATTCGCAGGTAGGTTTGTTCGATACATCACGATTAAAAGAATAGAACTAGATTGTAAAGACGCGACGATAACATAGTTTTGCTAACATAGATTGGCATTGGTGCTACGGGTAACTGATCATCTTAAATATTGTTTTATGACATTCAATCGCTTTCATAGTACCATCACTAAAGTTACTTTAGAGCTTCGCGTACATTCCATTAAAGGTTTCGCGTCATCCATGTGCCATCAACGTTGCATCGAGTACTGTTTAATACGCGGGTCATCTCATCCCAGGTCGTTGTATTGACGGTAAATTAGATAGGCCCTAGAGCATCATCATGTCAGCAGTAGAGCAGAGCTTGTAGCACGCGGCGCTCACTGAGCAAGCTGTTTGCAGTTACGACCAACATCAACATCAACAATCGACTGACACAATACTTTCAATCATAAACACTTAATAATGCCGATGAACACGTATGATATATTTTAGAATGATAACTTAACTAAAGTAATTACATAATTTTTCCGACCATCCTCAATTATAGTCCAGTTTGCTTGGTAAGTAAAACATAGGAGCGCCTAGCATGTCATTCCACAAGGTAGTTAAGCGGTGAGTTTAGGAGGTTATGGCGGAGAGGGATTTAGCCCACTCTTTTATTTAATGTATACAAATAGTTAATTAATTGGTGTGTGCAATATATAATCAATTTTATGTTACATGTTAGTTATTAATGACCCTGTGTCAGTTTGACGTCAGTCCTAATTTATATAAAGATACAAAAACATGGCTATTAGTTGAACTGCTTAAAGTAAATGCAATAGCTGAAATTATATTCAGTCTTTTCAATATCTAAAGGTCAAGAACCTAATCAGAGAATAACAAAAATATGAGCGTATTGTAAAAGGCGATATCATAAATTACAAAAGTAATGATATGAAGAGACTGAATGGAAATTTACTTTCGTTTATAAGTTGTATTCGGCTACCAAAAATAATAATTAATCAGTCATTGTCGTTTTCGCTGAAGCTTGTAGTCGATGTACATGTGTAGATAATGTATTTTCACTACTATATAACCCACAAATGTACCTACCTATTTACTATATAAGTGTTGTATTCAGGCATATTTAATGTTTTATCTGAGATGCATTTAAATTGTAAATATAATATATATAATGTGCTCGTTCAATATTACATAAGCTGTAAATACGAGTAACTGTAAAATATTTATATATCTACTATGAATATTTCAAGTTAGTGCCAAAAGCATACAATCCTTCAACTATGTATTGTACAGTATAAAGACGGATGCAGTTTTCTATTCCGAAATTATAGACCGCTATTTCACAAGATACGCTTTTTAATATTAGGATTTGTATAATTAGCTATATAAATGGACAAAATATAAACGGCATATATTTAATTTATTTTTAAATATATTTTATTGTAAAAATAATATTATATATTAAGAAATTGCATGTTCTATTCATATAAAGCTTATAGATCATTTTAACCATTAAAACACATTTAACGTTTGTATATTTAAGAAATTTATATTTTACTTATTCATTTGGACGGTTATCTTAAATTTTTTTATAAGTAATTAATCACAATAAGCAAAAATAAAATGAATTATAATAACATAAACGATCAGAATTATTGCAATGCAGATCGCTTAGTTTCTAATTTTTGTTTATTGGTAAGAATAGAGAAGAAATTACTTCATTATAATACGTAGCTTGTGTCATTGAATTACAATATGAAGCGTTTGTATTATCTGATTCTTTGCTTAAATATCAATTAATGTTTTAGGAAATTGGTATGTTATATTTTATAAAGATATAGTACTTTAAAGTATTCGCGACAAATGTCAATTCATTTAACAAAGCAATGTTAAAATATATTTTAGTGTCTATTTAATAGGCAATATTAGTTTAGCCATAACAAATGATATACGTATAATAAAGCATATAACAATCACTAATTTATTTGTCGTCTTGTCCACAATATAAAAACGATATGAATCCATAGTGCAGACTGTTATATTAATTCCCAAGTCACTTGCACAAGATGTTATTATGAAGCTGCCTTAACCGTTGTGCTAGGTATATTAATTAATAACAAATATGACAAATGATTATTTTAATAGAAAAAGTATCTATATTTTCATTTACACACAACTCTTAAACCCGTGTTAAATATTTATATTCTAAAATGCATATAAAGCTATCCAATGATGTTTTTTTTTTATCTCGATTTTAATTGCTTCTCCAGCAAATTCCTATCTATTCTATACCGTCCATTTATTTTTCCTTAGTTAACCTAATTAATGTGATTATTGTGAATAATATAAGGACTTAGCGCCTGAACGTTTTTAAACTTAATTAGGTTAAATACAATTACCTATACTTCGCGCTGGCATTATGTTGGAAAGATCTATATTGTAGTTTGTTGTTAAGTTTGCCGTTGATAACAAAAATATATTGTTACCTAGATAATAATAGATTTGTTTTATTTATATTATGCCTATACAAAATTTTCGAACAAATATGTTATCGATAACTTTCAAACCTAAGCTTTTGTTAGAGTAATTAATACACTTTTTTAATCCAATGAACCAAGGGCATATGTTCGTTATGGGTAGACGTCTGAAAAAAAATTCGAAGGTAAAGAAAGCGTCCAAATTGCCATTAGTTATCATAAACCAATACAATTTTCCTAAGGCTAATAATGGTGTGATAGATGAGACACGAGGGAGCGGGATGTAATAATAACGTGACCGTCTCCTTGGTACTGTGGTTAACGCGTAAGCGTAGAACCGAGGGGTCCTAGGTTCAATTCCCGGTAGAGACGCACAAAAAAAAATGTCTCGGTCTGGCAGGACACAGAAGGCTGATCACCAACTTGTCCGTAAAGAAAATCGATCAGTGAAACAGATGTACATCATCTGCCCCATACCCCACTAGGGGACACGGGAATTCACTTTGCTAATAATGGTGTAAAGTGTGTGAATTCCCGTGCCTCCCTTTTGAGTTACGAGGCAGATGCATTGTAAAAATATTCGTTAACGCATTAACAAACTTGTATATTTTATACAGTCAGTTGAAATATCTTTACTTACTTATAAAAAATATAATCAATTATATTTTAAATATTTAAACCACTTCACTTTGTTTCTTATAGAAACAGTTGATATTAATTTATTGCATCGAGTTCAATCTAGCTCATATAGTTACTGACATTATAATAAAAAACTCCTTCGTACGAATAAACTTTAGAGCGTTCCCAAGATGTTCTCATATAATTACCATATTTGGGCCTTCAAGAAAAGAGGCTAGCAAAGCACTTGTAAAACCACGGGTTTATAGTTGGCGGTGAGGTGTGGTGGTGTCTGGCCCAACTGCTCAAATGCTTGCTTGCTCTGATATTAAAAAGAACCAATACTTTTATACCATTACGTTTTAAGAGAAAAACGGAAGTACATAATTCATGCCTAATAGGTTTAATAGATATGCAAGCGTTGATTTATTTTATTTGCATTCTCAAATGTAAGTCTATATTGCTAAGACTAAGGTCATCACAATATATTTTTTATTTAAAAAGAAATTGAAAACACTTGACGTCAAATGACAATACGTAATTTTATCAATGACACGAAATTACCAAAACATTAATTGTTCTAGAAACATTGTTTAAACATTTAAGATAAACTAAGCAACTCCAACGTGTCTATAAGGAGCGGGAATTTTATACTTAGGTACGTTTATTTCCAATTGGTACACCTTAAAAAAATTTAAATGATTGTAAGATTGAATTTTGATATTATACTTATCCCAGCCATCCATCCTATTCAAGATATTAAAAGACTAAAAGATTTTAGTAGTTCCTGAGATAAGCGCGTTCAAACAAACGAACAAACAATCTCTTCAGCTTTAAAATATTAGTTTAGATTTAAGAGAACTGAATAAAAAAAAATTATTACCGACTTCGAAAAAGGAGGAAGTTACCAATTCTACTCCTTTCTCCACTTCTCACCTGATGATCAACTATCAAAAACTAAATAAGTATATATTATTTGTAGGTAGGAACCTACTTGGTTTTATTTCTGAGAAGCGATATAAAGAGGGAAAACGAAACGAGCAAAATAAAGTCGGAAAACCCATAAGTAATTATTGAATATAAAGTAGTTATTGAAGTTTATTAGGTGAGTAAAGTATCTAAAACATTCACAAGCATCATACTAGAAGAACTTAAGCGATATGAAAGGTACTTTTAATTACAAGATATATGCTGTTTATTTCAAGACACAGTCCCAAAACATAATTATAGATCGGTCTTTATAATGTTAACACTACAATACAATAAATAAGCAGTTATCCTTACCTACCATTTTCACAAAACGCTTATCTCCAGCGACACAACAGCTTCTACCTGATTAAAACCCAAGACTTCGATACTACGAATGTATTTTTCCCAAATAACAAAATTGTTTAGGTAGGTAACGGATCTTCATGTACGTGAATTAATTATTATAGTATTCACGAGTTCATAGTTCGCAAACGCAATTTATCACTAAGTTGCCAAAAAAATAACATGCAAGCATTCCATACATGACAATAATTATTTTAATTATATAATATATTACTAGCATTTGCCTGCGGCTTCGCACGCGTTAAATTTGGAGTAGTTTAAAGATATTATACATATAAACCTTCCTCTTGAAATACTCTATATTTCAAAAAACACCTCAAAATCCGTTGCATAGTATTTAAGATTTAAGCCTACATCCTTATGTAGGCTTAAATCTTAAATCTTAAACAGAGAAAAGCGACTTTGTTTTATACTATGTAATGATATTAATTTGTTATATTGAATTACAGTCTATTTTTCATGAAAGTAAAGTAGGCTTTATCTCGCATTGTCATGTGGTAGCACGTGGCAGTCCAGCATCATATCACATTTTGCTGACCAATAGTAATTGTTAGTACTTATCTAAATGTAAACATATTTTTTTATCGCGTAACTTTATTCCATTATCTGAGGAAAACTTAGCGTATTTTTTTAACGTTAACATGTTTGTATGAAATAAAACATTCTGCTTTAGATCACGAGTTATCGAGAAAAATTGTATTTCTTGTTATTGTTTGATCTCATGGGGGACTCATTGAACTCACTTTATAAACTCAATATAGTTTTTGTTTTAAAAGTGGTATACTTTCTTCAATATGATAAAGGTTTTATAACAGATAATTCCTATTGAGTTTTCTTATACCAGCCTTCTACTCGTATTTCCTACGAATAGTTACCAAAACAATGACAATTAGTATACAACAATCGTCTGTGTAATTTTTTAGCTAACGTCAGAGATGTCTAAGCCGATTTCGGTGCACTTAACACTTATCCATTTATTGATGTCACCTTCACTTAAAACGTTAAAAAATTTTTTAAGTAAAAAGCATTATATCCACGTGGACGGTAAACAGTGGAAGAGGACGCAGGCGAAAGCTAATAGTTGTTCTATTTATTTGTTCCAACACACAAAGCATCAACATTAAAACTATCTCATTAATTTTAATAATTAGATGCAATAACCAATGAATTATCTCAGACCCATAATATGAAAAGATATAAAATTTCTACGCCTTTACATAACTTTCTATTTATGTTGGTAACAAACACGCAACGCGCACGGCTCGGAGGTGGGACAGCGTCACGCCCACAAGCGTGGATCACGTTAGACGCGGCGACACTTGCATCAGCCGGATGGAATGGTTGATATTGTTAGTCGGCTCCCAATTCTAACGTTACAATTTACACACGTTAGCTAAAATACCAAGACCTCATTAGAACCATGACAATATGCATTGTTTCCATTGCATCACCTTTTATTCGTCTAAAATACTTCACTTCAAACAGTTCTTTACAAATAAAAATTTTATTTGATCCAACATGTTAGAAAAATAGGTCAAGTCAGTTATGGCATTGACGAACGTTTTCATTCATTAACCATTTGATCTAGTTCGACAATTAATACGAAATATAGCTCATGTTTCTAATTTAATCCTCGTTACATTGTTTATATATTTAACCAATTAAATCATGTTTACATAGACTAGCAAAGCAGTGTTCAAATGAGAGGTTAATTATTCCTAATAATTTTACGACCTACACTGCTAGATTGTCGACGATCAACTTGTTTCTTGACCTCTAAACGCATATAACTTAGAGCGTTATCTAGCTCATACTCGATCCAGATCACATTTGAACTGATCACCGCGTAAATAGTGTTTATATATTATCCCTCCATATTGAAGGCCAAGTTGGCCATCCACCAAACATACTATTGTTAATTGCGGCGCTGTAACTCACTATCCGAAGGACTTATTATATGATTCTTGAAGCGAATATATATGAATATATTATAATAGTATAATATGACATAATATTTTAAAACGTTAGTTCGTGGTGATAAGTTGTCTTGCCGGGGATTTGAGTATCTACGTTTGTTAATTGTTCGCAAGCCTCTTGTCTCGAAAAAGATTGAGGTAGTGCATAATTTTATCAACGTCTGAAGCACGGTAATATAAGATAGTATAATCGTGTAACATTAATGTGCGTAACTTCGGGCGCGTAGACATTCTCTACCCTCGGACCTCCAAACTATCTCTAGTCATAGTCACAAAAATCTTCGTATAAAATTCAAAGTTGACTGACTGACTGCAATAGCGATCCAGTGGACGAATCGGGCTGAAATTTGGCATACAGATAGACGTAATGACGTAGGGATCCGCTGAGATAGGAGTATGAAAAATTCTCCCCCAAGGGGATAAAATAGGAGATGAAAGTTTGTACTATGTTTGCACTATTCATAATGATGAATTTATTAGGACTGCGTGGGCGTATCACGACGACGTTACCCGGGTAAAACCCTAGTGAGGCTATAGTACTTTCACTTGTTTTATTGATAATCCCAATAATGGGGATCATATCTAGTGATCTGTGTATTTAATAGTCCGATTAATGTGATCAAGGGAAAAAAATATTAATTTCCTATATAATTACCTTCCTACTTATTACAGCGGGTGAGTCTTACTTCTGAAACCGGACAACATTCTATATTTGAACACATATACCTAATGCCATTCATATTTCCCGATCAGTCTAAGTTATATATTATTACGGTATCTATTTCATTTCTACGATTCGCTATTAGACTAAATTCAATTTACTAGAAAGATTAAAGATCGGCTGATAACAATAATATGATTTTGAAGATTCTGAATTATAAAAAGTAATACTAGATGGCGATAGATCTACTCTAATCAAGTTTAATGCTGCACTTATATTAGAAAAATTTTCAATCGTTCAGCTATAAGAGCCATACCATTTGACCCTATCCAGTTAAATCTTGTAAACGCTATCACGAGGTTTAATTAAGCGCTGATAAAGAATTATTATCTTTAAATAAAACGCATAAAATGATGTTATTTTGTATGACCAACACTTTTGGGAACGTGAATTAACGTATGTTTCTCTAAAATCCAACTTCTTTCCAATGATTTCCAATAAATAAAAAGAAACGATATTCAGATAAACAAAAACGTACATATGTATTTGTTAATCTTAAGCTGATTAATTAACTGTGCAATTTCCAATACACTTTAGCAAAAAAAGAGCTTACTACAACCCTTATTTAAAAATGCAATCAATATCATAGTAATAGCATTTAAACTATATTGTAAGTTATCACATTACTACATATTCATGCCGCTGCGATACATATGTCCAATGATAGGTCCGGTGACCCATTAGTCGAAACATTCAACTTACTACACTGCAATTACCTAGAAACTCACATATTTATAATCCAACAACAGAATACTGAACGTAAGCATTGTAAGTTGACCATATTATGTCTATCATCAAAGGTCAACTCGGTGTAAAAAAGGTAGACTGGGCGTAGAATTTACGAGTAGAATAATTATTTAGAAAACATTTCGTCATATAAAACATTGTTTTATTTTTCTACACAAGTAATAATTTCAAAGAAAAATCATTGACGTAAGCAATCAATGACGTCTTTTTAGTTACTACATAATATTTGTCAGTATGATGAGATAAAATAATAATATTATAGCCATGCAAAATAGTCCAATGACTTTTGATCTAGGCGCTTTTTAGAAAGATTACACATACAGATAAAGAACCTTATATTGCAATAGAATATTAATAGACTTCATAACTTTTTATATAAATGAAATACGATGTTTCTTTACTCACAAATAACATGCAAAATCTATGCAAACAGATTTATATAGGTCAATATAAATAAATAATTTATAAAAATATTAAACACTGCGCAATTCGAATAGTAATTTCGGCTGAATGTTACATCATATTATTTTGCTATAGGAGTTTTTATGCGCAAAAAAACATCATTAGATTTAAACTATAATATCGTTTACAATGATTCGCCTTCTGTAAAGAATTCAGTCGAGCCTAACTAAAATAAAAAAAATCATGAGATTATTTTTTTCATCAGGCTATTTTATCCTAATTAGACAAATATTTCTAGCTTCTGTGTGTATGTTACAAACATATAATCTTCAATATCAAGGCTGTCCTAAAATGATGCTTGTCCTTGAACACTTTTAATCTGGAATAGTCATAAAATTATTCCAAATTCTCAACAGATTGAGATTTATTGGTAAGACTTTCGAATACCAAAAACGAGTAGGAAAAATGGAGCGCTATCTGTTTGTTTTAGATGTGACGTTAAACATACGCATATTCGGGAAAACAAATTTATTATCAATCAACTTGGCAAAATACATCAATCATCTTGAAAGTTAATCATAATATTATGTTATCATTCTAATATTATGCGAGTTCATTCAACGCTACACGTCACTTAACTGGACCGATCGTAAACCTATGTTACCAAAACATTACAATAAATTTAAGTCGAATTAAAAACCTAAAATGAATCATTTAAAGATCACGATATCGTTTTTAGTTCCGCATCATTATTTTAAGGTACCAGTTTTATATTATAGAGTGTGACCTTTTATTATACAGTTTGATGAGTGCGAATGGATTAATTATAATTAGCCTCTCGTACGTTTTAAGATACGAACGTTTAACTTGTTTTGTTACACTACAAAACTTCCATTTCCATGCTAAGACATTTTGAAATCTGGCCAGTTATTTCCATAAATAAACACAGATTTAAATTTATGAACGCATTTTGTTTTACAATATTCATTTTGAGATGAATTTATTTCAACTTCCATGTAAAATAATTTGTAGTTTATAATTCCAACTTATAAATATTATCGTTGAATGAAATACTAGCTGTGCCCCGCGGTTTTACCCGCGTAAGTCCGTATCCCGTAGGAATATCGGGATAAAAAGTTGCCTACATGTTACTCCAGTTGTCCAGTTGTCTACGTACCAAATTTCATTGCAATCGGTTCAGTAGATTTTGCGTGAAAGAGCAACAAACACATACACATCCTTACAAACTTTGGCATTTATAATATTAGTAGGAAGGAAGTAGGATTGATTAAAGGCGGAGTATTCAATCACATAATAAATGAACCATTGAAACTGATGAGCACATGTACAAATTATTTTAAAACTGAATGAATAAAAACAATACACATTCCTAATTAAATAGTCAAGTAAAAAGTCTTCGAAACATGATCGTCAAGGTATATCGACGGTAGCCGGTAGGTACTTTAAAAAATGATAATTAATCAATTTCCATACGCTTCCGAAACTCAATCGTATTATTACATCATATTATTTCATCAACAGGTACATTTTTTGCCCGAATAAATAATGGCTATATTAACGAGTATAATATCAATGATAGGAACGGTATTATTTTTATCCATGTTTTATTTATTTGTTATTATTGTTATGGAAGATATTTTTTATAAATCTATGTAATGTTGCAGACATTTATTTTTAACTATTAGGGCGCAGGCGTTTTGTTTAGTAGCTAAAGCTGCCGAGTTTTAATAGTAAATACTATTAAGGATTTTAATTTTAAATTGACGGTAAAGGAAAAAGTGGTACAGATTAATTAGAATTCCTCGTTCACAAAACCAAAACCCAAAAATAACTTCCTTGTACAGATCGAAAGTTACGATAAAACATTTAGGGATCCAAATATAACTCTCTCAAAATCGAGGGCGAAAATAACCACAACATTGCGATATGTATGTATGTACAGCCTTCATGTGTTTTAACTGACTCACATTTTAACGTAAGATACGTAAGACTTACTACGAGCTGAATATAATCGAGGGTTAAAAAACCATACATAAAATCTCAGGTTGGCTAAGCATGTAAACGTATCGAGGCACCACGCCGAAGCCGGCGCAAGCCGCTCCACTGATTACATCAGATCGCGGCGCGTGCCCAACAAACCGCCAGCTATATAAATATCGCGCCGCTGCTGCTCAATTCATTCACCAATTGAATGTTATAGATGATTAGTCGATATTAGCTTGTGGCAATGATCTACGCTCTCATGCATTTACCTGAATTATTTACTCTCAATCTTATTTACGATCAGTGGTGGCATAGTGACAATTGTTGTGACAGTCATTCTCCGGACTTCGAGCATCAGCAGAGATAACGCATATAGCTGCGATTAAACATACGCATTGATTTTATTAGGTAAATATTTTTGTTATTTATTTTGCATTAAGTGTTATTATGAACAGTATATCTCATTTTAATCATGACACAAATCATTATAAAATTATTGAATTATTTATTTAATTTTAATAAAAAATTCAATAATAACCAAAACGAAAAAATATTTAGCAGGTCATACAACTGACCCTTAGTTATCATTGAAGCCTTTAAATTGCGTCAACAATCGTTCGCGATACGATTTGGACTATCGCAGTAGGTGAATCGTTTAAATGAGAGAATAACATAAAACCGATAAATTCAAGTATATTGTACTAACAAAATAAACATAAATATCCATTTCACGATTTGGATAAATTAAAATAATTCCCATAAATAAATAAATTTTGATACAATTTAATTTAAATAAAATAAGTGTTAGACAATAAAATTGATGAATATCAATATTTAAACGAGTTTCACTTTTTATACCATTCTAACAATTTTTGATTATTTTGTTTCAGTTGTAAGAACAGCTTCAAATACAATTAAACGTATTTAATAAACTTTGATCGCCTGAAAACAGAAAGGCAGAGAGGAAATTACCTTTAGGCACTTTTACAAAAGCAAGAAAGATAAAAGAAGCACAATGACGACAGTACAAACGCCACCCGAAGTGAAAATGGGCGCGCTCGATATAAAACCAGAATCCAGTGATTTTGATATGATGGCACTAACTATGGCAGCTCTACGATTCGTCAATCCGTGGAGTGTCGAGACGAAACCAAAATGGTCAAACAAAATCGAGCCAGGCACCCCGGAGGCAAAAGACCGAGTCATTTCTCTCGCTGAAGTTTCCTTACATGATACTCCGCAAGATTGCTGGGTTGTTATCTACGACCGCGTCTACGATATATCAGCATTCCTTGACGAGGTTAGCATTCAATTTAAGCACATTATTATTCTTTATTTAAGTTGTTATTTATTTTAATTTTATCAAAATGAATTCCCATATAAAAGTCAGTTTAAGCAACGTCTGCCAAAAGATTAGTTTTCATCGTTAAAATTTACTAGTATTCAATGTACTTACACGAAGATCTAAGCAATAAACAATGTAATTGACGTCAATATCTAATCGTGAATTATATTTTTAGCATCCTGGTGGCGCTGATATTATGCTAGAGTACGCCGGCCAAGACGCAAGCACTGCGTTCAGAGGTTCAGGGCATTCCAGTATGGCCACCAAGGCTCTGGAGAGATTCCTCGTGGGAGAGTTGCCAATGCATGAACGCATGTACCGACGCCCCGGAGGAATGCGACTTAGTGATATCCCCGAATGAACAATATTTACACTTTGAATAATTATGAATATCACCCACTGTGTAACTATATTTTAGCGTATTATTTGAGGTTCCTATATGTAAGAGTTAAAGCCCGCTTAGTGTTAATGTGCTAGTTGATAAATAAGTTATTATTCGCCAGTTGCTGGGTCATATAACGGCAGAAGATATTAGTGTAATAACCTTAAAAGCTAAATTATTATTATTGTAGATGTGAATGTTGGGTTAACCTCGTTGATTATGGTGTCATAACTTTGATAAACGTATCAAGAGACTTTTAAGAAGTATTAGCTGACAATTTTTTCAATATTCACAAATGGTGGATTAGTTTTAAGGCTTCGCTACAGTATTAAACTGAGTATATGTTTTCGCTTGATACTATGAAGTATGTGGCGCAAGTTACTATTATTATCTCTACTGATATTTTGTAATAAATATTTTTTACTGATTACAATTTTTAATTTTAGATACCTCAACCACCTGACATACAATAAAAAACGAACTTATGCGTGATCTAATAAAAATTAGCAATGGTTGTTATATTACATTTTATTCATAAACTTAAATGACTATGATAAAATACTATATATGTGTTTGCCTGACTTATCAACAATAATTAGTTATAAATAACAAATTTGATATGATAAATTAATATATACATTAAACATTTGAGAGAAATGGAAGCAATATACATAACTATACCTTGTAAAAATCCAGTATTTATTCTGTTCATACTTTCTTATCGGACCTGAAACAAAAATAACAGTATATATTTTGTGGCCGTCCTTTAAAATGGCAAGATATGGCTGCCCAACATTTAAGATGTTGTACTAATTGTTTAAATTATTAATTACTTCCTCCTGTTTGTGGGCTACATCTAATTAATTATTACTGTTGAAGACCGACCTAGTATATTCACCAACAATTACTTGTTAATCATAAATTCCTGATAAAGGTAAATTATCAGATCCAATAATAATGATATTCTGATGTATCTTAATATGCACTTCAAGGCATGCAAAGTAATCGGATGGATACAATTAGTTTATTTAACCTGAAAGATAACGCAGGTGCGTAGATATTAACGATTTTACGTGTATCTTTATACGTGTCAAATTAACGCATAGTTATGGTGGATTGTACTCGCATCTTTCATGAGAAATAGCAATGTTTCTTAATAATTAAGATCGATTTCAAAAAAATTAGTTATATACAATTCTGAAGATTTTACATTTTATAATGGGTTTTGTTGCATTATTATGGAAAATAATATAGGAAGAACCGACCTCATAGTCGGTTTGTTGCGGTATTAAAACATAACAAATATAATAGATAATGTTTTGATGAGGATGAAAAAGATGACATTTTTCGTTGAAAGACATTTTTTAGTCGGGAAAATTTTTAATTGATACCCTGCTACCTGCCACCGGGGAAGAAGCTGTGGGATATGTCTGATTCCAAAAGACTAAATCCCCATTGTATTCTGACGGGGCCGCAGGAGTGTTAGAATCGACCGAGACCTTCTTATTCGTATGACTATATTTTAGCCTTGATACATTATAAAAACTAATAGTTTAGCTCTGCAACTCTTCGAAGATGAGGATTTTATATGGAATATTAAAAGGTGATAAACGCTTATTTTATTGTCTCTTATAAAAGTGCTAGACAACTCGACAACTGGATGTTATCAAAGGCTTTGAACTTGTTCATTTAATCATATTATATCTGAGGTGTTTTTACCCTCTCACAAATACATTGTTTCTTTTTTAAATAAACAAACGATTACACAGTTTTTCGAAGATAAAAGGATGTACAAAATACAAGTACAATAGAACAGTATGCCAGCTTTTAATAAAACATAAAACATATTACAGATTTTCGTTTTTACTTTCATGTGGCATTAACACGCACGATATTTTTGTAGAAAAAATACTTTTTTGTGTATAAATATGGTATTCAATAATATTAATTAAATGTTAACTTTCAAAGTCACATTAACTCTTTTATCCCCATTATATATTAACAAGCCCCAAAAATCATTTGAAAACCGTAATTCCGTTTAAAACAATAAAACCTTTCATGCTGATAATATAAACCTTGTGTAAAAACTTCACAATGAAATGTTAGTTTGTTAAAATTAATTTATGAAATAAATTTTTATGTGTTCAATAATTCATAATTAAATAAGTTGTTTATTTTTAACCCCAATCTACAATATACATAAATTAAATACCGATGTAAAGTCGTGAAAATGATAAACCGATAATCATAGAACAAATCAAAGATAATTGACAAATATTCCATTCAGCGCACGCGCATCCAGCGTATGCAAATAACTACAGATGTGTCATTACTTCCTAGATTGAAATCTAGATCATGATTATTATTATGATCCAGTAAAAAATAAAAAAGTAAAGTGGCCGTTTGCTGGATAAAATCCAACAGCTGGGAATTAAAACAGGTGATAGATACACCCAGACATCTGTCGACCATCCCAAAGCGATATAACCAGCGGGGATTTGGTTGGTTGAACAATTTTCAAGTTCAAGGGAATAAATATTAAAAATCAATATTATAAATCCTTGGCAACGATCCAACAAGGACTTTTAATAAGTTACTTATTTCACTTTTCCATTTCCGCTATATGTATGATTACTATGGCTGCTTATAAATAGCAAGTCAAGTAATATAAATACTTCCGCACATTTGACGACAGAGTCTCTACGAAGAGTTACTCTAGGAAAACACAAGGCGACAGGTGACAGCAACATCTCGGCGACTAGATGCGAAATCAAGCTGCGGCCATAAAATTTCCTACATATAAGATGATACAATAGACACATGATCATATCGTGAGAAAAATTATCTTGTCACCGACGTTCGCGGCTAATATTACCGTATGCTCGCGCACGCGTACGCACGGCGACAGTCGCGCGACATCGCAACGTCAATCTAATAGAATGCTCTCCAGCTAATGAATGGTTCCCGCGTGACGTCACCGTGTCTAGACGTGGAACTGTCGCATGTGTCAGCGACTAGACGCGGCGACGAGACGATGGCTGTTATGAATAATAGTAAACTCGATTATAAAGTTAATTAGTTGAGTAAAAAACACATCTTAGAGACGTAATCCCATTGTTTTAATATAAAAATTATGCCTTAATGTACCTTTATTCTTCCACATCTACACTTATGTTTATAAAGGGAATAGATTTTTGTATTCTTATTTGAGAATTGAGACAGAGATAAGATTTTCTTTCAACAAAAAGGACTCAAATCGGCTAAGGAAGTGTTCACAGATTAAATAACGATACAGTTCATATTATAGAAATTAAAAAAAAAATTAACGAGGTATGGAGTTTACAAATAAACTAGCTGTGACGCGCGGTTGAAACCGCGTAAGCGTGCTGCGTAACCGTATCCCGTAGGAATATCGGTATAAAGAGTGCCTATGTGTTATTTCAGTTGTCCAGCTAGCTACGAAGCAAAATAGTATTATTATTCACCAATAGATGTCAGGAAAAAAAAAACACGAATAAAACACGAATATGACATTATTTCAGTTGTCCAGCTATCTACGAAGCAAAATAGTATTATTATTCACCAATAGATGTCAGGAAAAAAAAAAAATATATATATATATATATATATATATATATATATATATATATATATATATATATATATACAAGAATTGCTCGTTTAAAGGTCGTTTAAGATTTAGTATAAAAACTTCACGTGTAGATTTCGTAAATAAACAAAAAACGAAAAACGTGTGGTCTGTATAAAAAAAAACTCTATATATCATAAATCCAACAAAAAAACAGGACATAAAAATTTGTTAACTTTTAAATGGAGTAAATATACCTAGTCTTGCCATAAATATTGTAATAAAGAAAAAAGAAAATTGTTAACTGCAAATAACATTTATTAC
>NC_052102.1:3486942-3506789 GCF_012273895.1 Zerene cesonia | reverse complement strand
ATTGCATTATATGAATTTTAGATAAACGTGAGATAAATCGTGGTGGAAGTCCAGTTATTCAACTAATGGGTTGACAATATTATGTATCTGTTTTTCCTCAAGGATATCTCAATATAATCTTCTCAGTCTCTACAGTCCAACTGCTTTATAGACTTCTAGTAATCATCATTCATATATAAATAGTAAATATAAAAATTAACAATTCTCTCTTCGTGAACTAGCCTATTATTCTAGAACACGGTGGTGATACACGACACGCAAAACGTGTACTAAAATGTATTATGTAATTTTATTTTTCTTTGTGAATAGGCCTTTTTATCTTGAACGTAATAATTGCAAGTCATGGAACAGCTCACTAAAAGAAGCAAAAGATACAATATTTGTCATCATAATGTATTTGCAAATAATCGTCTAGTATATATAAGTGTGCACGGCTCTCACCTATGACCCGCACGTAACTGGACTAACCGTAGATAACTTATCATCTTGATTCTACCAATTCATAAACGGAAAATAAAAATTTAATTTGATATCACATTTTCTGCTATCGTGGCGCTCGTAAACTTATTCAAACGTAATAATATTTAAAAGGTTAACCATTCTCTTTGGGTTATTTTCAGTACATATCCGTATATATAAGTATATGTTATTGTATAAAATAACTTCTTCGCCGACTTTATCTTTAAAATCTCTGACAAAAAAAGAAATGATTGAGACATTTGAGAAAGAGACAGACTTTGTTTTATATCCCATTTTTATTTTGAAACGATTTTTTTACTTTATTTTAATTATATATATTAAATTACTATAGTTATAAACCAGTAATGATCTTAAATTTTTAACAAAAATCGAAAACACCTTAAAATTTTAAGAACTAGATGAAATTTCAATGGATCCACATGGGAGGTAACAGCTTTTTATTAAAAAACGTAACAAATACAAAAAAATACAGTCGAATTGATAACCTTCTCTATTTTTAAAGTCGGTTGAAGTTACTTATATGATATTAATAATTAATCGATTTTTTATTACATTCATTCTATCGCAATTAATACATATAAATATACATATAAACGATTTCATGTAATAAATAATTCAATCATAAAATAATTAAAATTGGAGAAGCGGCCGTGGGTTATATCGGATTCCTGCGGATATCGGATTCGCATTAGTGAAGAGTCCACGGGTGCTTGTTGGAATGCGTGCGAGACCCCTCGACAGCAGCCCTACACCAGGCCATGCGTAAACCTAGAGCGGCTTATCTGCCTTATCTAACCCACCTGTGGGGTAGTCTCCGCTTCCTGCGCAACGCGCTACGCACACATAAATAATGTGTACGTTTATCTACACACACAATTTAGAACAAACCGCCTTCGTGAGATAGAATATGTGTATATATATGTATATCTACCTAGTTTAACGTCGTCATCGTCGTAGACTTAATTATTCTTAATATTAAATTATATTGAAACATTGTATCGTTTCATACGATATTCTTCAATTCAATGTTGAATAAATAGATAACACAGAATATTTTTTCGATTCGAATTACATTATTAGTATAGATTGTATTATATAATATTTTTAATTTACATATTATATTCCACTACAAACCGAACCGAAATACTACTGTCAAAAACTACTTACATATGTGAAAAAATTCTCCGAGTAGTACTATAACAGCGTATATACGCAGCCAGAACGAGCAGCAGTAGCAAGGCCGTGACCTGGATCGTCCATTCGCGCGGCAACTCGCACTTGGCCAGCTTCACCTCGTCCGGGGTTACGGTCAGCTGAAATACACACCGTTTCTATTACAACCGCGGCCCGCGGAATATTAGACATGCCACCTTGTGTGAATAGGTATGATACATAGTATTTTATAAGACCTCTATAAGAACAAATTATTAGACTAATAATGTAAATCGAGAAACTACGAGTTACAACTCGTATTCTGCTACAATAGTACTTTTACAGAAAATCATATTTAAAAAAAAAAACAATTTAAAGACGCAATGTAATGGAATAATATAACCGAATAAATACACATAATATATCCCTAGTCTAATTATATTTCACGACAAAATCAATCAGATACAAAACACAAAACAAACTAACCAAGTAATACTTCGGATCCAATCTATTCCGCCACGAGAACGACGGCACGGTGTACTCAACGAGCTCTATCTTATGATCGGGCCGTGGTACGAAGCTGTGCCGCACCAAACAGCTGTGGTGTGTGTGAGCGCCAAACGCCACGCGTGGCAACAAGCTCTCTATTAAATATTCCGTCGATTCCTTCGATAAACAATCCCAACGCTCCTCGAATAGATTATCCCGGAGCGGTAAGGGCGCTGCATCGGGCTCTGTGCAAATACTATCTGATTCCCTATACAGCGGGTAATGCTGAAATGCATTATTCATATATCTTTATTCTCGTATCATAACGTAACAAGCTTTAAAGCCTTATTTATTTCGATATTACTGTTTAATGTGTTTTGTAGCGACCCCAAAATATGTGAGCTGCACAATATTGAACTTTATTTAAACACTTGCCACTTTGTTAATCCTCATTATCAACAAAATGGTTGTAACTGGTAACGAGCTAGGTTAAAAATCTAGAAATTAAGTTGAAAGAAGAGGACCATCCCTCCTCAATACATCTTTTTTAATACGATCTACGAAAATAGGTTATCATGATCTAAATAACGTTAAAATAATGATTCAAACACGAATAACGAAACCTTTTATTATGCATTAGTTATTTAAAACCGACTGACCATCAAATTACATGTGATGTTTAAGAGGGAGAGGGGGTGGGTCAAATCTCATCAAATCTTAAACAGAAAATAAAAAAAAAGCACCACACGTGATTTATCCTTTTAATTTTTTTTAAAGATCAACCTCTTAATCTCATCTTAATCCTATATATTCCTAACCTAGATATATCGTAAAACTATACAACATCTATTAGGCCGCTAGATGACCTCAAATGTCAATGATCATAATCATTCATTGAGATCCGATTTCACCGACAAGATACTTAATCGATGATTAAACAAAAACATCTGTGTATCATATCAGATCAATATATAATTGTGAACTTTTAATTATTACACTAGGGAAATCAGGTCGAAAACCAGTTACGTTCCGATATAATGAGTGGCATTTACGTATATTTTTAGAATAGCTGAAATAAATATAAATATCACGATTTGGTTGCCTTATTTGTTTAGTTTAGAAATTCAATTGTCATAGGCAACAGAAGGACACATAAGCATCTTTTGAAAGTCGATTTTAAAATAAAAAATCTCTAGCGGTCCGGCCCAGCTTTAACCGTGGCCCTTTTTTCTTTTAACTTTATTCTCTCCTTAGAAACCTTCCTTGTGTCTTATCAAACATTTGAGAATAAATCAAGCAAATTGATTTGATTTTTTTTTTTTTTTTTTTGCGCTGTGCATTTTTTCAAATGTTTGAAACAATATCGTCTACACAGATGCCCCAATCTTATACCTTTAAACGAGCAATGCTTGTATATATATAATTGGAATCTCGGAATCGGCTCTAACGATTTTCATGAAATTTAGTATATAGGGGGTTTCGGGGGCGATAAATCGATCTAGCTAGGAATCTTTTTTAGAAAGTGTCATATACGTGTTTTATCGACTTAAACTTACTTTGAGGCGTTTGAGTAGTCATCTATTGGCGAATAATAATACTATAAATGCGAAAGTTTGTGAGGATGGATGCATATGTATGCGTGCGTCTGTTACCCTTTCACGCAAAAACTACTGAACCGATTGCAATGAAATTTGCTTCGTAGATAGCTGGAAAACTGAAATAACACATAGGCACTTTTTATACCGATATTCCTACGGGATACGGACTTACGCGGTTTCGACCGCGGGTCACAGCTAGTAGTTATTATCAAACTAACTTTGCGATTGCGGGTTTATATTTATGTATACGCGTAAGGTTAATATGTAAAGGTACTTTATGATTTGTAATAAAATCCTAAACATTTTATTCATAAAATAGATTTTGCAGTGAACATCCGCCCTAAACAACCCTCAATGAACAGACAATTATAAAAAGTTTGCATGACAAAATGCATTTAAATAAAACTATAATTACATAAGAATTATAATGACATACATACTTGCATTAATATTGGCCTGCTGTATTTAGGTACTTTAGCCTTTCCTTTACAAAGTGCTGAGCCACTGCTGCATTTTAAGACATCTAGAAAAAACACTTTTGACCTCAATTCAATATTCACACACATTCATAAGTCACATTAGAAACACACCATTTTAATATCTATCATTAAGCTAATTATTTACCATTAACTTATCTTAGAGTTTCATAACAATATCTTATATGGCAGTAATAATGATGAAATCAATACAAAAATAAACCATGACCTGGCTTAACATTACTAAAAATATTTTAAATTAAAATTTTTTGTGATTGCTTTTAGGGCACTTTTTGTGTTCAGGGCCTTTTTTTTGTACAATACAATTATCAGTTATTATACTGCATATAATCATATTTTCTATCCGCAATAAAATAACTTTAAAGTCAATTTGTTTATTTTTGTATGAAACAATAAGTAGATTTCACATTTACAGCACAGCTTTGTGTAAAGCATCCCAGTTGCTTGCTGCGGTTTCTAACAGATCTTGGAAGCTAACACATCATTATCAATTTATAAATTAAATATTTTTAAACTATCTTCAATTGTTTGCAGGATAAACAATTATCATTATTATTCTGTTACTAACAAATATGGGACATGTATTCTGATTTTTTGTTATAAATAAATAAAAATAAAATAGCTCAGATAAATACCTACCAGAAATTCTGTTGATCTCTGCTATAGCCCGAGAACATAGAGAACATCCATCTCCCTCCATAGCCATAGAATTGATCAAAACAAAATGGTTTCCTCGAATGCTTACTAAATTCACAGGTGGTGCATTTAATTGGTTCTCAAATCTACTTGCTAAGTGTGGGGTTATCCTGAAAAGAATGTTCAATTAGATATCATATTATAGAAAATAAGTATTTTTCAACATATTAATAAGTAAAAATAAAAAAAAATGTAAATACTAGAAAATATTAATTCAAACAGAAGCTGTAAAGGTCTGTGCAAGGTTAATGTGTGATAAATTATTAAAGAAGTGCATAAATAGTATTTATAATTGATATTTATCATTACTTATAATGAAAACCAATATCATGATTTCCAACAACTGTATATAATGTGGTACCCTCAGGTGTTGCAAATAAATTATGAAACCTCTCCACATACTCATTGAACTCATTTTGAGAGCACCATTTACCTTCATCAAATAAATCACCTGGAAAAGTTTATGAAATTCAGTGCTTGTTTTATAAAGATTAATTAAATACATATTCAGTACTTGACTTAAAGGTACCTAAAACAAATACTAATTCTGGTCTGTGCAGAGTCATGGCTGTTTGAAATGCCCGATACATTTGCCACTCTCTTCTCCACTTATCCAACCAATGACCATTTCGAGAACCTAACATATGAATATCTGCAAGGACGAGGGCATACACGGGTTCCACATCTTTAGCATGGTTTTTTTCGAGTTTCGGCCAAACACACTGAAAGAAGAAACTTGAATGAAATACATGATGATTGATGATACATTCCGTATTTTCGGCTAGATTCTGGGCATACCTGTATTTGTGAAATATAATAAATGAGATATTCACAATAAATATAGATGAAAAATAAACCTAAGATAATTCGCGGAAATATTTTTCTTTTCAGAATACAAAGACGCCTACTTAAATATATATGACCCATATTAAAATACGTTACTATAATTGTTTCGTGTATTATTTGGTTGATAAAAGGAAATAAATAAATATAAAAATATGTTCAAATTTTTGAAAATTTATTATTTTATACAATGTCTAATGTCAAATTACCCGCTGTTACCTATAGCTAACAATTACCAGCAAAGAAAAAAGCTTTTGAAAATACAATTTTATTACGTGCATGACTGTAAAGTATTAAGTAGTTAATACCTAATATTTCACATGCGTAACTGTAAATTATTAAATAACATCGATCATCTTCTTGAAAGTTTTTTTTTATCGAAAATCAGTTACTTATAAAAACTATTGCAAGGTGGTCGACTGTCAACCAGCTGAATGATTAGAATGTCATATTGTATGTAAATTGACATTTGACAGTCCACAACAGACAGTAGTGCTAGAAATGCGTCAAAGTCATGTTTGTTTCCCGATTTGCGTTTATTTACAAATAATATTAAAAAAGAATTGATGATAAAAAACCTTAGCTGTGATATTTTTCTATATTATGTAGTTAGTTTCATAGTACAACAAAAATGTCTGTTCATTGGAGTTCAGAGATCATGAAATGGGAATACAGAGAATTGCAGGCCACGGCTATGTCTGTTGATTATTCAGGGAATAACGTGCTTTTAGCTGGACGTAGATGGCTCGCAATTAAACAGCTAACTATTGATGATGATACTGGGGACATAATAAAAAAATATCCACGACATAGCAAATACGATGCTGCAGGTGCCGAATGGTGTCAGACATACCCGGGACAAAAGTTGTGTGCCATAGCAGTATGTAACCTTAACCTTAGTACAACATACAGCTTAAACTATATGGTCAACAATGATTTGAATTTCTATTTTGTGTTCCAGAGTAATCAGCGTGTAGATGTATATGAATGGAGAGCAGGCAATGACTTGACTTGTATATGTTCATTGAAGGGTCACACTCGTGTAGTTAGTGACACACATTTCCACCGACAGGATCACAATTTAATAGCCACATGTTCTATAGATACATTTACTCATTTATGGGATCTAAGAGATTCAAGGAAACCAGTAGTGTCACTTTGTGCTGTTGGTAAGTTATAAATTTCTTATTGTTTATCTTGTGTCATGTTCTAAATTTAAAGTTAAAATATATCAAAACTAATGCTTATAATTTACTTCACAAATTTTATTTTGTAAATCCTTATTATTTTTAAATCTATTTTATGGTTTTTATTGTCAATTACAGCTGGTGCTTCTCAAGTGCAATGGAATAAAGTAGCCTCACATATAGTTGCCACTGCTCATGATGGAGATATTAAGGTTTGGGATTATCGTAAGAATTCAGCACCTCTGCATTATATATCAGCACACCTTTGTAAGATTCATGGAGTGGATTGGAGTCCTCACCATGAATATCAACTAGTCACTTCAAGTCATGATGGAAGCATTAAATATTTTGATATCAATAATGCTAGAAGGCCAGAAAATGTGATAATGACTAACTTTCCTGTATGGAGAGCCATTTATACTCCATTTGGTAGTGGGCTATTGACAATTGGTGTGGGATGGGGAGGTTTACCCAGGGTAGAACAAGCTGGTGTCATTGGAATATGGATAGATGGCACATTAACTCATAGGCTGGCTGGCCACACTGATACTGTTCAGACAATGGTGTGGAGGCCCAATACTCTGCCTTCCAACTACCAACTAATTACTTGGGGAAGAGATCAAACACTTAGGATATGGACTATGCATCCTTCTCTTCTAAAAATGTGTTCCCATTTTCTGCCTGATGATATGGAAAATGAGGAAGATAACATTAGTGATGGTAAAGAAAACAAATATAATTTTTTACATTTTAATTAAAATCTATTTGTTTAACAAAGATTACTATTGATAAATTCTGATTTGTATTTGAAATCTTCGACGTAAGAACCTCAATTATACCTTTCAGGTAATATTCAAATTAATTTCCCATTACATGATCTTTTTCAAAGACAGACAGAGAAAGACTAATGCAGGTTTATTATTAGTTTTATAGTGGTCAGTTGAAACTGTGTTGTTCATGAGTATAGTGCATAATTTTTCTACTTTTGAATAATATAAAGCAAAACGAATTGTTTCAGCAAGCTATGCATCTACTATAAGTTCAATGAATGATAACAAAGGTCAGGAAATTCAAATGGTGAGTTAATTTTGATAAGTGGTAATTCATTGACATAGTTTTAATAATGAGATGTATAACTAAACACACAACAATATAATATTTATACTACTATATATACATACTCCTCTAAAATTACTGGATTGATTCTCATGATTTTTTTGTGCATATCGGGTAGATCTGAGAATCGGCCAACATCTATTTTTCATACCCCTAAATTATAAAAGTAAGGCAGAACAATGTACATGTAACAGCAACAAGACCATTTCCAATTTAACCAACCAGGCAACCAAGAATATTCATATCTTTTAACTCTCACTCACAAACCAGAACCCAATTTGAGTTTTTTGAACACATTCTTAATATTAAAATATTCTAACTGTTTAACCTATCTAGCTTAATAAAATATATATTTACAGAACAAAATTGTACATAAAACACCCACCTCCATAGATGAAGAATTTGAATCCATAAGGGAAATGGCCAATATTGAAGTAACAGATATGAATATTGAAACGCGGACGTGTCAGATACATTCAGAGCGCAACGGATACATTGCTAACTTGCAAGTTACGTTCCCGAGAAATGTGACTGAACAAACAATACCCAAGTTCTCATGGTTGTCGGGGACGAATGTGGATAGTGCTACCACAATAAAAATATTGCAAGCTATCAACAGAACTGCGTATCGTAAGAAGAAAGAAGGGCAGAGATGCTTGCTGTACTGTTTAAAAACATTGGCAACATCAATTGATGAGGTAATTAAAGAAATTATTAAAAAATATCTTATTGTCGTAATTTTCATAGTATACACTATCATATAATTCACCGGAAAATCTAAATGTTTTTCAGATTCCAGTCAAGTCGTCCGATGATTCAGATTCAATGAAATCAAGCCAAAGAAGTCAGTCTGAGAGTGAAAATGCAGGTGACTCTTGCATCCCATTCCCTCGTACATGCAGTGCTAAATGGTGCGGCGTTAGCACACTAGTCGTATTCAATAGACCACCCAACGCCCGGCGCTTGTCTCTTAAACACGAGAGTGGGACGCCGAGGTCTATGTCGTCCCTGTCTCTGACTCCAGGCCTGTTTGGAGCCGGGTACAGTTCTGTGTCACCACACGCCACTACCACTCCCTCGCCAACAAACGCCTCTGGTTTTCCACAATTGCACCATAGACACGCGTCGAATTCTATCACTACATTCTATTTTCAAGATCGTTGGGTAAGTAAATATACATTTTCGCAACAATTTATTTATTTCTTAAAAGGATTAGCCTTTTAAATAGAAAGAAGAACCCAAGGAAGGTAAATTTTCTATTAATATTATAAATGTGAAATTGTGTTGCATCGTCGCAATTTTTAAGATATGAATTTTGTCTGTGAAGATAGTGAGGATGCTGGAAAGTGACATAGACGTATCTCATTCCAATGGGTATATCTTTTCTATTGACTCGCGGACAAACAAACGGGCGAAAACGCAATTATTCCTTATACCTTATACTCTTTTCACGACGCTGTGAAGGAAAAGACACATATTTTCAAAAGAAAAATAAATCATATAAAACACTATTAAATATTTCTGTTACACAATGTAATTAAATACGAGTCATATTGCATACACAGAAGGCTCAAAGTCGCCGCGCGGGTAGTATGCGCAGTCGCGGCAGTATATCCGGCTACTCATCGCCTCGCGTCGTCCTGTACTCAGCAGACAGTATGTTCCCACTCAACAGAACACTTGCCGAAAAGTATATTATCAACGCCGACAATCCAGTAGGTAAGTCAGTTTGAATATCTCTGAATGATTCTGCATAAGTTGTATGTTGTATAAGTTCTATTTTATCACTACATTATATCTATACTAAAAATATAACGCTGAAGAGTTTGTTTGTTTGTTTGGACGCACTAATCTCAGGAACTACTGGTCCAATTTGAAAAATTCTTTCAGCGTTAGAAAGCCTTTTTATTGAGGAAGGCTATAGGCTATATATGTACCACGGGCGAAGCCGGGCGGACCGCTAGTAATGGATATTTTAGAAAGGTCATTCTCTTAGGACGCTTCCATACTGGAGTACTTTATATCACTTGCATCGCGCTATATTCGTTGCCTGAATTTTTTGATACATTCAAAGATTATCGATACAAAGACCTGGAATATTCTTATATAATTGATTAAGATGCTATACTTTATAGGATATAATCTTGTAGCTATTTACAAAATTATCTTATGGTGAACCTCATTCACAATTACCACACGAAACATTTGTTTTATATATAATTTATATTTCGTATCAGAACCTCTAAATTAATTTTTCATTTAACAGTTTTAGAATAAAAGTTGAGCTATTGAATTAAATGATTTTTACGTTATAAATCTTAAATTTGTTTTCTTTTTGTGTTAGAAATGTGTGAGCACAACGCCAAAGTGTCAGCCGATGAGGGCGAAGAGGAATTATCTCACTCTTGGACGCTCGCGGCGCTCGTGGCGAAGTCCCTAAACGTCCAGCCAGTGGACCACCTTCTGTCGAGCGAGGAGACTATGGGCTGGGCGGGTCATCCGCTGTGCTGTAACTTACTTCAAACTCTGTGAGTATTGTTATTTGTAGTTTTTTTTATATATTGGTTTTCGCCGCGGCATAAACATAAAAGTTCTTTTCTATAAGCTATAAATGAAATCCATGATTGGTGCACTCATTGATTTTGAAATAAATACAATAGAAATTTAATATGTAATTTGATTCATTTATCGTCAGTGCGTATTATGTCAGACAGATGTTGATTAAATATAAGTTTGAACTTTTTTTAGAATAACACATTATGCCAAAGCATTGGACCTACAAATGGCGGCCATGCTAACTTGTGCTTTTGCCGTATTCAACGACTCGAGCAGTTCCAGTTCCCAATCTTCTATTAGTACGTCAAGTTATGTAAGTCATGTAACAAATAAATCCATCAATAGAGATCAAACTTGCGAGCAAATCGCAGAGATTTTTTATGCTTCTACTTAATTTTTCTTGTTTAATAATGTTTAAGTGTATGTTTTGTTAGTCGTCCTAAAGAAATAAATAGATAAATACTTGAAAAATAAAAAAACGATACAGTTATAAAAAATATATATATAAAGCAGTTTATTCAAAAAATATAAGAAAATGTATACTTTAGTATTACTATAGCGTATTATTACTTCAATATCATATAATGAAACTGTTGTTTTAGGGCAATAACACGTCACCATACAATACAATAAACCAATACAGCGAAATAAGCGCTGACGGTTGGACACTCCCAATAATTCTGCGCAGTAATTCATGTTCTGAAGCGGAGAATTTGAACACGGACTACTCTCTGATGAAGTCGGATAGGAATTCCGCGTGTGTGCTCGACGAAGCGACTGTACACCTGTACCATTGTTTCAAGAGAACGTATGCGGACGTTCTCAATCGATGGCAATTGCTATATAAACGCACTGAGGTGAGTAATTATTAATTCTAAAAAGATATATTTTGCATGAAAAATCACAGAAATTTATCGAATTGAGAAATAGTTTATACTATATAGATTAATAATGTAAATTGTAACTTTTTAAAATACGGCTTTATGTATATAGTTTTGGAACTTGGAAATTTAAAAATGTTGTACTTTGCATTTTCCAAGGAGTGGAATTATAGATTTATTTAATTTTTATCCCTCCCAATTCATTTTGCGTTAATAATCCTTTACTTTTTGAAATAAAAAACGATATATGTGATTAGATTATAGAAATATGTGATTTGAAATAATGTTCGAATCGTCTGGATAATATGAATAAATCGCACTAAATCGTTGAGAAATCTTTACACGCGTGAAATCAATAAAAGTAAGAACTTATTTATTATGTACTAAAAATCAGGTGATGAAGTTAGTGCGTTGCAAGTACGACATCCAGTACGAGGGCGAAGCGTCGTGGGAGTGCGGGCGGTGCGGGCGGTGCGGGCGCAGCACGCGCGGCGCCGCCTGCCCGGCGTGCCGCCGCCTCGCGCTGCACTGCGCCGTGTGCGCGCGCGGCGTGCGCGGGCTCGCCGTCGCCTGCGCGCTCTGCACGCACGCGGGCCACGCGCGCCACATGCTCGCCTGGTGAGTGCCCGCGCAGCGCACTGCGACTGCGACTGCGCCTACTCTGCTCCGAGAGACCGTAACTATTACAGATGTCAAGAAACTTTAAATTTACTTACCTACTTTACCTAATAAGAAATAAGACAATAATAACTAAAAATTTTTACATTTAAGTACTTTAATTACATTATTATTACGATATCAGTTTAAAGTATTGTCGTGACAACGTCTTATAATTCGATGGAGCCGGCTGCACACACCAAAAAACATGACTCATGCGGCGTTACCTCGCTTTCCCTTTAAGGCTTGAGCAAACGAGAGCGCAGAACAAGAACAGAGTGACAAAGAGGCACAATCAGTTGTCACGTTCAGCTGTCGTCAGTAAACCGACTCTACAGACAACCAATTTATTTATATTTGTAATAGTTTCGAAATAATCGCCTGTGAACACTTATTGATTACACCCGGTGTATATTTCCTCTCGTATCCTATAATTAATGTTAAAATATTTATTTCAGGTTCGCGCAGCACGATACTTGTCCCACGGGATGCGGGTGCAAATGCGTGATGGAAGGAAACTCGGGATGGAAGGGCGTTAAATATGGATGAAATTAATTAAATTGCACGCACTGCCTATTTGTATATTGTTACGTTTTAACTTATAGTATCGGCTAGGAGGATGAACTTTAAAAATCTTATTTGTAAAGACTGTACCATAAATTTTACACTGAATAAAAACATCTCAATTGTCAATCAGAACTTTATTTAACAAACGTCGTAAATTACATTTTTAAAATAAACTAACTGTGCAATGAGTATCTTAGATTAAGTGAATTAAAAAGTACGTTTTATCTTAAAATTTTAACACTATCCTTTATGAGTTCTTCAGTCTCATTGAAGCATTATATCAACAAAATAAGAACACATTATACTTATTTATGAAGGTCCATATATTTTCTGAAATCTTTCATAAATATAAAAATCATAAAGGTAAATAAATTATAACAATAAGCTTTTATAATAATAACAAACATAGCTCAGTCATCTATGTTGTTACCTAAATAATAAAAATATAGAATATTATCAAAAAAAAAAAAGCCATCGATCCAATCAAAGACAATAAAAAAAGTTAATAATTGCACAAAAGTTTTCAAATGAACGACTGAGTCTTATTGCCATTGAAATATTAATTCTAATCGTTCGTGTTTTAAAACGCTTACAATTCTTAAATGGCGTTTTAATTATCAGGTACAAGATGTAATCGCAGATATATTATAACACTAAACAAATCCGATAAAAACTAATTACAAAGGATTCCGTGAAATGTAGTTAATTTTAATCAAGTATCTCAGTATTGATTTTGTCAATTAACTGATTAGGTTTACAAATGCTTTAAACGATAACACTATACAAATACAAAGCCAAACCCATTTGTTTTTTATTAAAAACAAACTATTTAAACAAACAGCTATTTAGTACCTATAAAAAGTGAACGCTACATTTCCCTATGTTTATACAAAATAGGCACCATTTTTATTCAATAAGCAAACTACTTCTAAATAAAATTTTACAAACTCTAAACTTAAAAATTACATGAAATTTACATTATAAAAGTTTTGATTTTAAACTATTTAGGTAAATAAGTATTCTATTGTGCGAGCAATTTGTGTATTGGACTTTAATCATTTTCTGTACCTTATCATTTGCTTTCTATTAATTATTATTAAAAGAAACTTAGCGAGCGCAATGAGAATAAAGAATAAGAAAAAGATAGTTCTGTTTTGATACAATGTAAGTATAATATAATATCACATAAATTAAACAGTAGTAGGAGGGAGTACGTTTTACTATAGATTCATCATAATTTAATACGTTACATTATACAAAATAAAATCAAATGAAGGCACAGAAGACGATTACATTAGGTACATTTGGCTAAATCAGACTGTCTTTGTTCTAATGTCTACATACCAATATGTCTATTTATTAACTAAAAACCATGCACGACGAAATTAGATGAGCGGTCGTTTCTCAAAGACGAGTCGTTCTATTGTAGCAGCTAAAACAATAACAATCTTTAATTAATAATGATTCATTTCAGATCTACATATGCGTCTATGATAAATTAACTACAATGTTGATTACAAATCTATTATCACTCAACCATATATAATTATAAAGAACGTAATGTAGATAAAACACACACTACAAAATAACAATAATTATTTTACGACTTGAAGTAAAATGCAAATATTTTTTAACGTAGGAGTATTTAGAATATCTAATAAAGTATGTATGTTATAAATATGCTGAATACTATTCCAGATCTAAGTGAAGCAAGTGTTCAAATTAGACCAAAAAATTAGTACATAAATGCCCAATCAGCTGAAAATAACTGAATTTTAGTTGTTTTGATTTTATTATCTTTGATTGTCTAAATTGACCGAAACATATACCGCTACTATTATAATTTTATTCATATTTTATTATAAAACTTCACTTCTAATCTTTACATTACCCATTTTAATTTAATTATTAAAAATATCTGAGAACCTTCAATCTACCCTTGTCTGTCTAATATACGGAGAGAGTATGATCAGGGTGATGTTTTTAGCGTACCTTTCTAGCAGCCTCCGCTTCAGCTCGGGCGGGTATGTAACGTAAATATAATGGTCGTCGTGTTCGTCATCCAACATGGCGTCCTCGCCCGCGAGCCTTTCGGCACGAGCCGGCGAAGAGTGTGTCGTCATAGATACAGACGCGCTACCCGCTATGCTACCCTCTTCTGAGCTACATGTAATATAACATTAAATAGTGATGATCAAAGGGATAATTTTATGCAATAAAGAAAACATTTCAAACAAAATCATGGCAAAAGCCACACTGTGTATTAATTATGTAGGTAGTGATAGTGTAGGTGTTTATATTAAGTTTTTTTAAATATAAAATGCTTTTGCGCATTCGTAAGGCCCTCGGCGTAGAGACACTGGGTTATGTCGAACTGGAATAGTGAACTAAACCGACTAAACTCCACTGTGCTCTTTCATTATCAGATATCAGATCGATATTGTATGAGTTAGTGCGCGTCCAAGCACCGGGCCAAACGTAAACCTAGAACGGCAATAACTTACTCAAATACAATCCATATGATGTAGTAGCACATGCATAAAGCTAGCGCAAGTCCAGTGGCCAGTGCCAACAACAGTGGCCAAGGAAAAGCTCGAGCAGCCGGCGTCGTGTCCTCCCAGTAACGGTCACAACTCAGGTACCAGCAAACAGCGCGCTGCATCTCTTCTGAAACGTTAGTTTTTATATGTATTCCAAAACTATGTACATTGCAATGATACTATTTACAAAGTGAATTAAATAGCTGGTGCATGTGTCATTTAACTCGATGAAAGCAACTTTTCGTTTGTACATTACCTTCAAGTTCAGTAAATTGGGGTTGTGTTAAATGTAAAAGAAGAGTCGCGATACACGAATGCACAACCTTTTCACAGCGGACCTAGAAAAGTAGTTATTTTAAGAAATATATTCGTTTAAAATAGCGCATTTATGTAAAAATATACGTTAATTAGTCGAAATGGATGTTCTCAATACTTTGTCGTACCAATTTACATAGGTGAAACGCAATGTTTATAAATAACGAGATGAATCATTTTTCAAAAATCGTAAATTTTATTTTAAGCTTTTTTTTATATTATGTCGTTATATATATGTTATAAAATACCTTTAAGCCCTGAAGTTTATTAGGGTCGCAAGCAGCACGCTCTGCCTGTAAATCGGCAAGCCTCTTTTGCCGGCTGTCCGGAGGCAGAGATGATTCAACGGTGTCAGCGTCACATAGTTCTGCCGTTTGATTTGTATCACCGTCGCTTTCTTCTCTTTTCTTTTCTTCTGGAGTTTCTACTTCATAAAAAATATAAAACATTATATGTAGTTGGTAGTTAATAGTACTTTTGCTTGGTGTCCGGTTATTTCGAATTTTCAACCGCTGTTCTCTAAAATAAAGGAGGTTCTCAATTCGAATGTATTTTTTTGTGGTTGTTACCTTAGAACTTTCTATTGGGTGAACTGGTGATTTTGTTGATTAATTTTTTTATATGAAAGATGATGCCCTCCGTGTGGTTTTTTAGAATTAGATATAGTTCTAACTATTTTTTATCGAAATATTTATAGTAGAAAATGATTATTTACATCAACACGTGCTAAACAGAAATTTATATGTTGGATAATTTTGTAGGAAAAGCTCCTTTTTTTAATTTGCATAATATACCTTCTTTAAATATTACCAAAATTACCATACAATAGTGGCAACCAACCTGGTTCTTGTGTATCCGCCTCTGTTCGTGGACAGTCAGGTACTGGTATCGGCGGAGGTGCCCTCGCTCTATGCCGACGACGGCTTGGTACTTTAGCGATACTCCTAGTAGCAGCTGGTGCGAGGGCTTTTCTCGCTGACTCCAGATCTTGCCATACTTCCACGTCTGTACTGGGTACGACGCCGTCGCTTAGCAACCCGTGTGCGATGAGTACCTGACATCGCATTATATCACAGTAATCTGCTAAACATACTGCATCTTCGGCCTGTAAAGAAATTACTCATTAGGTTCCTCTACTTATTATTACATGACTTCAATGAAAATGCAAAGGGTAAACTTCTTTACTCACATTATAAATTTTTTTTTTTTCTTTGTATTTGCTACGCTTAGATAGGGTACGCAATTGATTAAAAATGATAAAATGGTACATACGTGATGGCAAAAAGCATTTAAATGTCTTGCCTTATTAATGTGAGTCTTATGTCGCTGGTCAAAGTGCGCGTCAAGGTGTCGTTCTTCGTAGAAGGATTTGCCGCAGAAAGCACATGTCCACTGGGATGAGCGGTGTTGAAGTTTGGCCGCATGTTGAGGTGCAAAGATGTCCCGTGCGGGGTGAAACGGACATTCGAGAGGTAACTTTACCTAAAGAAGATTAAAATTAATGATTTTAATCTAAATTAATCTGTAAAATGAATAGCACGTTACTTTAAAGTTTAAAAATGTCTCTACCATAATGTGATAGACACAAAATACATATCATCGTAAATACTAACCTGGAACCTTTCTAAAACCGGAAGCCATTTGTTTTGTATTACTTTCCTTACGATTTTCGAGTTGTCACGAGAACATGTTATTTTGAAAACAGAGGGTCCCGGCCATGGAATGAGTGTCAGGAAGAGTAGGGCCAGGACCTGAAAAGAGATTCCCAAAATCTAATACATTTCAATCGTAAATATCACACACACAAATCACTTTAAATACAACTTTACAACTTTTAAAAAGCTATCGAGTAATATTTCATGGAATTATTTTATCTGCGTGGGTTATTACGTTACATTATTAATAAATAAGTTAGTCTTCTGTTATTAAATTATTGATTTTCCATGGCCTTCTAACCTCACAAATGCAATGATTCTTACCTCGAGAGTAAACGACGTGGTCCTCATTCATATCTTGTAACCGACTAATTGTTTGTAAAAAATGTTCAACAATAATATATTATACACTAACAGCAAGGAGCATGTTAAAGAAATACACTCCGTAAGCCTGACACATTTTAGGTATTTGGCGCATGCGTACAGTCCCTAATTTCCCCTTCAATTCCGGTGAGTATAATAAATTTAAATGATTCAACCCTTATGAGAAGGGACTCCTTGCTTAGGCATAATTCGATATCATCGGGAAAACCTACAATAACATTTATTTCGTTTCGTTTTTTTTATTATTTAACCTTATTTCAAAGATAGATATTCAATAAAATAATATTTTTGTATGACATGAGCATAATAGGTAGATCAAAAAATACATAATTGATTCTATTTCGTTACTACGTTGATTGCTGTCACGTAACTGTAGGAATCGAATATAGATACCAAAGTGAATGGGTATTGATCGGCATCACTAAATTATAGTCCAAAATGAAACCCAAATGTGTATTAGGTATCTAACTGTGTAGTTAAAGTATGAAAATGCTAATTTTAATATGTTTGTTATTATATTTGAATGCATCAATTTCATTCTTTATTATGATTAAACCCTGGCGTTTTTAAGAATATTAGCTACATCCAATCTGCATCACTCTCTGAGTTATTTATGTATACAAACTTAAAAAATATGTATACCTATAGGCTATAGCACAATAATAATTATTCTTATTTCTCATGATTGACCTATTATTATTTTTGAATCTGGTAGAAAAGAACAATTATAAGCAAATTAACGTCAGATCATTTTTTTTCTTGTATCAGATACCACCGGGGATCGATTCCTAATACACGTAGGTTGTAACGCTCATACGCTAACCACTGTACCAGGGCGGTTACTAGTGCAATCAAAATTAACTTAATTATTAGAAATATAAATTGATTTATATTCACATAAATGCCAATTTGAACGTCATTGTAATATTTTTAGCGATTCAAAATGCTTATACATTGGTTATATAAATATCAAGAATGATTGTGTCTTAATGAAAATTATGTAGAGTTTAGCGAAAGCCGACCTATGTTATGATGATAAAAGTCAAAATATTGATAATAGGTTTTTCAAACTTGCGTGTGACGATTGCTACAGTTTAATTAACTAACAAACCGATAAAGTGGCAATTAAGCGGGTAAAACAATGTGTGTTATGTTGAAAGAGCGCTAAAAATTCAAGCCATAAGTCGTTAACTGCACACGACCCACGTATCTCACTCTATAATAACGTTTCAAAGGATTAATAGAGGTCAGTACCGATTATTATAAAATATTTAGAACACAAATGTATTCAGAAGTTTACAATATAATGAGCTCAAAACAACTTATATGCACATACGCAAATTAATACTTATGTTGAATATTAAAATATTAAAGGTGTGTATTTTTTTTAATGAGATAAACGGGCATTTGACTGCAACCCACCTGATGGTAAGCAATGATGCTGTCTCCGGATATGCATGCCTGTCTAGATAGAGCATATTCACTCTCTCTTTGAATAAGTCCAGATTATTTTTTTCCGGAAAGACCGAAGCGGGTAGGGCATCTACCTCCTCCGCAGTTCGGTTTATAAAACAGTTCCGATATAGTATCAATTGTTGAGCGTTAGTATTTAAGAAAGGCATAAAAATAGTTTTAACTAGGGAAAACGAGTTGTAACGACAAACTGTAACATTATTATATTGTTATCTTAATTTTCAATATGCATTTTCGAATAGCATGCTTTTCGATGCAATTGATATTTCAAGAGGCGAAAAATTAAATGATGTCAGTTTTTTTAATGCTTGAGGAAAAAAATGGTTAAATGTTAGCTATAATGTTTAATCATTTATATTTTGATGACTATTTTCGAACGTTAAATTTCAAATAGGAATATTTGTGTTCATTACCCCATCGATTATTATGTTATAGTAGTAAATACAATTTGTATTATATTATGTTAAAACTTAACATTGCAGCCATTTGTGATAAAATCAATTTAAATTAGCATACAGTTTTATAGCGTGCAGTCTTGGTTTGTAAAAAATATGTATATTTTATTTTCTTTCATATCTCGTATTGCATGCTGCACATTACATGTCAAGCCTTCGAGTTCAAGATTTCGTGTGATAAAAGTGACGTTTCGGGATTAGCAATATTGTGTTTTTAAAATCGGTGCATATTTATATATATACTTAGTCTGGCCATAAATACTGTTACACTTAATTATAAAAAAATATTACATTTGAATTTCGAAT
>NC_052102.1:3468495-3485942 GCF_012273895.1 Zerene cesonia | reverse complement strand
AGTTGTAAGAATAAACAAAGAAAAGAAGAAAAAAAGCGTATTGACCGCTGCTATTTATAGGGACCTCGGTTAATAATTTTTATACTTTCGTAAACAATGAAACAATTCGCTTTTTTATCAAATATATTTGAGAAACTCTGGACAGTCCAAGCCAGAAATTAACTTCGCCACTGCGCATGCTCTTCTCAGCTTCTGGTCCACTTCTCTTTATAAATCGCAGAGTCTTCGCGTCGACATGTATGCCGTTCTAAAATATAAATATCACAATTAAACTATTTTCATTAAATTCAAACACGAACTTCCAAAATGGTGCTCTATTATATAAACAGAAAAGCTACGTTCAACCCTGTGATTATTGTTTTAAAATGTATTGGAAACTACTGATGTTTACGTCACGTTAATCTTGTTATGTTTATGTCTCTTAATTATACTGTGCTATCTGTGACGACGCCAAAATGCAAGTGATTTCATGTAAGTGTATGATTTAGTGCTTTTATGTTAATTATTAATGACTATACGATTCCAAATGTATTTCGAAAGTCGAGGAAAAAATAATATTTATATGCATTTTGTTTAAATAGTAGCTACCTATTATGTACATAATCTAATAAATATTTTTTTATTTTAAATTGTTTGAAAAATAAAAAGTTCTTTTTAAAGCGTTGAAAAAGCAATTTGTGTTAAGCGTACGATTTATTTTCAGAATGGTGTTAACAAAACTAAATTGGGAGCGCAACAGAAAGACATCAATACGTTTACGATATGTGATTATTATTGCATTACTGTTCGGAAGCAGTTTTTGCCTACTTTTTCTTAGCAACAGTCCCCTTATTTTATTTGTTACGGAAGATCCATTAAAAACAGCACGGAGATACCCTTACAACATTGCACGTTCCGACGAAAGCTATACAATTAAAACCGAAGGATGTACAATACCTGGACTTCAACCATTTGATGACAGTATTAAGAAATTTATAGAACGTCCAAAAAATGTAAAACTATGCGAAAATCAAAATGCTTCACTACTCGAAAAAAATCGAACACATATATGGATAAATTCAAGGAAACTTCGATTCTTCAATTTAACTGAAAATGCCAATATTACTTGCTGCTACAAGTCTTTCTATCGACCTCTTGCTATCGATGATGTCTCGTCTGCCGAAATCGACGATAGAGTAAAGTATAACGATTGCATTGAGTTTTCGACCAGCATTGAAGTTACTAATGAATTTGTTAAAGTATCCTGTATTCATGAATTCAGCACTATTTTTGAACAATTTTTTGCATTTACTCCGAAGAAACCTCTTTTAAACAGTAAAGATGATTTTATAGATGATCCAACTACATATAATGTAATAGTCATCGGTATCGACGCTATATCAAGGTTAAACTTTCACAGAACTATGCCTAAAACGTTAGATTTTTTGAGAAAAAGAGGCGCCATAGAACTGTTGGGATACAACAAAGTTGGAGACAATACTTTTCCGAACTTAATACCTATGCTTTTAGGCATACAAGAACAAGATTTAAAAGAGACTTGCTGGCCAAATTCAAAATCTACGTTTGATAACTGTCCCTTTATATGGAATTCATTTAAGAATGCAGGCTTTTACACTGCCTTTGGTGAAGACAGTGCCAGTCTCGGAACGTTTAACTTCGAAAAATTTGGATTTATTCAAAGTCCTACTGATTATTACTTGCATACATTTATGCATGAAGCTGAAAAATACTCGGGCAATAACAGAGATTTCAATTCATACATATGTATGGGTAATAACTATTTTTACAATGTTCTTCTTGATTATATCGAAAATTTAACCAAAGCTTTAAAGACATCAAAGTTATTTGGATTTTTTTGGGAAGTCACAATGAGCCACGACTATTTGAACTACCCAATGCTAATGGACGATAGTTATGAAAAGTTTCTTATGTCACTTGACCAATCCGGATATTTAGAAAATACAGTTTTAATATTATTAAGCGATCATGGAATTAGATGGGGTGACATACGCTTTACAAAACAGGGTCGCTTAGAGGAGAGATTGCCTTTGATCCACATTTTATTGCCATCATCTTTTTATGAAAATTATCCACTTGCGTATGAAAATATTAATCTAAACAGCGGCCGTCTTACAACACCTTTCGATATACATGCTACACTTTTAGATCTGGTAAATATGGAAACAATTAGTAATTATAATATTAAACTCAGAAGTTCCACACCTTATTATAAAGAAAGGAGTATGAGTTTATTTTTACCAATATTGAACAACCGTACATGTCAAATGGCCGGAATAGAGGATCACTGGTGTACTTGTAATAGAGGAATAAAATTATCTACTAAAAGTTCTGAAGGACAGGATGCTGCCACTCATTTAATTTCGCATTTAAATATGCTCGTACGTAAAAATCCGAAATGCGCAAAACTCTCTCTTTTGGAAATAATGGAAGTGACGGAAATGACTGTTGGCACTCCTTACGACAAAGAAGTTGGATGGCGGGAATTTTTAGTAGTTGTACAAGTTGCTCCAAGCAACGGCGTGTTCGAAGCTACTATGCGAAAATACAGCAAACATTGGCTTTTAACGGGAACTATCAGTCGCATAAACCTCTATGGAGATCAAAGTCGTTGCGAGCATAATTATCAACTTAAATTGTATTGTTTCTGTCAGTAAGTATTTTCAAATATTAGATCTTTTAATTTATAATTAAATCTGTGATACATTAATTTTAGCGTAGAACATAAAAATCATGGAATTTTATTACAATATAGGCCTATCTTAATTCTCATAGGTACGTGATTTTAATGTAATACCTAGTCTAAAAAGGAATCTACTAATAGTTACGAATTTAATTTCTAGTATTGTTGTGCCAAACACAGTAACTGTGAGTTGATGTTAAGTTATTATAGAAGCATTTTTTTTACAAACAAACGAACTGTAGGTATTGAAAGCTATAAAACATATCGTTCATACTGTATACTAAGCAGTACTAAGGTTACCCTTTGACGTTTTCTTAATGTCTAGATTGTTTTCTAGTTGTATAGTGGTAGTGTAAGAATGTAATTTTTTGCGTAATGCTATTGTTTCCTAATTAGTTCGTTAAATAAGCAAATTATTTGTATAGTCATGGAAAAACAAAATCGTCGTTCTCTTAAAACTTCAACTTCTTTTCTACTACATTATGGGCCCATTGGTAAACCAATTACAATAGTAGGAACATATCGTATATATAAGACGATTTTTTCTGCACATATAACAATTGTAACCTATCTACTAATCTTAGTCTTCTTGTAGTATTATCTAAGTCTAATTGTTTATTGTAGAGACATATTATCAATAGTACTATGACTATTCCACCTATGTATATCATATCATATAATTTTTTAATATGTTATTAAGAATTATTTTATGAGTACTTTTCTATAGGACGTGTATTAAAATAAATACTTAGAATAAGTACATCACAAAGAACACAATTCAAACTCTAACGTGTAAACAATAATAAGTATCAGTATCTAGGCCTACTTCACCGTCCGTCTACTATAAGGTACACGGAAGGTATTGATTACTGCGCTGATGCATTGAAAACTCAACCGTTGACACACAGACTCTCTTTTTTGTTAAATCTCTGCCTTTGATGAACAAAATATACATGCATAATAAATCACTTTTTAAATAATGCATGCCTATAAACAAGTCAGTTGGTAGTCCCTTCATAAAATTAATATCTAATTGGTATGTCTTCTGTCTAGCCATGACGTTTAGCCATTTTTAGATCTTCCATTATATCCGTAAATTATTTAAAATATTTTTTGTATTTTTATAGCACTAAAGAATATTATAAGTTGTTTGGGAATATTAAAAATGTAATTAATAAAATGTTACTTAGATGTGTGTTACAGTTGTTGATATTACAGTGTATGTTACTATTTTAATGTTAGTTTTCGAATTTTTAAACCAAATACAATAGTAGGAACATATCATATATATATAAGGAGCTAAAAGTAATAGGTCAAATAGGTTACAAGTGCTCGTCACGGCCCCTTGCAAAACTCGTGAACCGAGATAAAATGGGTGAGAGCTGCAACATCTTCGCGATCACAGACTTCGTGAATTTAACAATTCTTTAATAGGTGTTACAAATTTATGTTTATAGAGTTCTAATGGTTTATGTATTATAAATTTTACGGATACACATTCTAACGCATGATCGTATGAAATTTCATAAAAATATAAGCATTAAGTACAGGTATAATATCTATCATTGGGCATTTGCGTATACAATATAAACAATTTGTACTTGTGTTGTTGTTTATTCACCTCTTATGTAATTATGTCGTTTAATTAACTCGGCCTATGAAAACAGCAAATATATTTGTTTTCCTCGATGTTTCAAATTAATTGTCGCGAAAGTGTTGTACGTTCACTTGTGATATTAATTACAATACACACGAACCGATACCTATTATAAATGTGTTTTATTTTCTCCTACAACTATTTGGCAAAGTTTCAATAAATACAATTCAATCAAAATAAATGAGATCGCTCAGGGACAAATTGAGGCAATTCCTCATTATCAGCCCTTATGTGATCCCACTGCAAAGACACAGGCCTCCTACCAGGGCTCAGGCCATAGCAGATGTCACAACATGTCATCGAACTTTTGATTGTTCGACATGATGTTTCAAGCAGAGGTTAAGTGCGCAAGTTTGCAATCTGAAAAGTTGCTCAAATTGAAAAATCAATTTATTTTCTGCACTCGCACTGAGGAAATTACCAAATCCCCACAGAAAATCGGTCCATCCAGTTAATTCCTCAATGCCCGTCATAAATACCTACCTACTTTCCTTATCTACGATAACATTTTTACTTTACAGAACTTTTGTATTAATGGACTCTTAAACTAGCGACCCGATTTTGTTCTTAGTTTTGATGTGCAAATTTATCCAACTTAAAAGATAGGATAGTTTTTTATTATTTCAATAGCGGTAAATGACTCCCGGGCGGAGTCATTTAGTCATTTTAACAATTTATAAAAATATGTACTAGCTGCAGAGCTAGTACATATTTTTTACTATGTAGTAGCTTATTTTTAACTTCAATATATCTATAAAATACAAAAATGGTTACGAAATGTAAGATTAATCTCACAAATTTCATTGCAATGCACTTAGTACGTATCGTTTTTTTTTAAGGAATCACTTTCATTACCTTCACCACTTCTACTATCCAACAAATATTACAAACGCGAAAGTTGTAACTATGAATGAATGGATGTATGTATGATGGATGGTTACCCTTTCACGCGAAAACAGCTTATCGTATCTGTATGAAATTTTGTACAGAGATAGATGTGTGTTTTAATTAGTAAATAGGCCACCCGGGTACTACGCGAGTAACGCTGCGGGTTACAGCTAGTATATAATAAAATACAAGTATTTAACCGACTCCTTAATAGACTCCATTTTTACCCACCTATTTACGTAAACGGAATTTTTAATTCAAATTTATCTATGAAAATTTTAAAGTAAAAAAAGATTTAACATTAATTACTTATACGCTACGCTACGCGGGCGCTATCTATACTACCTACCTATACATATAAATGCTTTTTTTGACCACCAGGTTGTCTGCAAGAGATCGCTGCCTTAGCGATAAGACCGTTATTATGCTCTTCTGTGCGTAAACGTATGTTTGTTACTTTTGCTCTTTATGATACACAATAAATACATTTTGTTTGATTCTTTGTCTTTGTTTGTAATATTCTAAATACGAGTTTTTTGAACTCAAAAGTGTTTCAATAGAATAGATAAACTTTTATCGACGTGTAACATGAATGCCTAATACTATGATTAATTAATTATGCATAATGACTGAAATACTTAGAATGGACATAATATTTACAGCTGTATGTTATGTAAACATATTGTGAAGCAATTTTGAAACAGTACAAGCATGGATAATGCTATTGACCTTCTCATGTTATTCGTAAAATTGTGTTTTCACGCTTTGTTAGTTTGACATTGTCTTAAATAGTTCATACATATAGTACGATATTAGTCAATATAGTTTAATGCTGTCCCGGTAATCGTGTGGTGTCTATTGGATAATTATTATTTTGTGTTAAAATGACTCGTAAAGCTGAAGAAATTATTTTTATTTACTGGTAAAGATAACCTATGTTTTAATAAAGTTTGTCTTCATTTAATATACATGTCGTGTTACCAAACACCACGAAAACGGCTGAACCGATTGTTGTGAAATTTCTGTGTGCATACCATCTGTGTCTGTGAATCGACCATCCATTTTTAATACCTTATGATATGCGAACGCAAAACTACCGTAACTTACCGTTTTCCGGAGGGGGAGGGGGGGTAATATACTATAGATATTCTCTATAGTTATTATATACAATAGATATCGTAACTAACACAAAATGATACGAAGTTCATGATTTATGCAACATGCGCCGGTAGAGATTAAAATATTGTTCTTGCTATATCTATGTTGTTATCCAATCAGCATAAGTGACACGTTTAATCCATTACTAATTTAATTTTCCACTTAATATTATCTCATATTTTGAACCTAGTAAAAACCTTGTGTTTTTCTTTTCAGTGTGAGTCGAATGGCTTACGGTGGTATGCCAGGCTCGATGCCTGTGCGTTTGCGCTTTTTGTTTCTTGTTGCGACGCTCATTACTAGCGCTTTTTTTCTTTTATCACTTAATGGCATCACAAACATATTACTCCTAAGCAATTACGCTATCGTTCCACCACTGGACTCTTTTAATTACGTAATTGATGAATACAGCTTTACAATACGGACCCAAGGATGCACCATACCAGGTTTACAACCACTTGATGAGAGTGTAAAACAATTTGTTGAATATCCAGACCATATGAAACCGTGTTTAAATATATCAAAATCATTACTTGGAAATAACAGAACTCATGTCTGGATTAGAGAAGAAAATGTGCGACATTATGTAAGTGATAACAGGAATTTAAAATGTTGCTATAGATCCTTTTTTCGGCCAGCATCTATTAAAGATATAACTTCGTTAGATGTTGACGACCGGGTGGAATATCGTAAGTGCAAGTCCTTTTCCGATGTAATAGAAGCAAAAGATGAATTCGTTTATGTAATATGCTTTGGCGGAAAGGATAAAATATACGAACAATACTACGCATTTGCCCTAAATAAAAATCACGCTATTGACATATCTAAAAACAAAACAGCGTACAACGTTTTAGTTTTAGGCATAGATGCAGTCTCAAGACTTAATTTTCACCGAACGATGCCTAAAACATTAGCATTTTTAAAGGAGAAGAATGCCGTCGAATTATTTGGTTACAACAAAGTTGACGATAACACATTTCCAAATCTCATACCCATGTTACTAGGCATCAAAGAAGCGGAATTAAAAAAGACATGCCTTCCAAATCAGAAGTCTTCATTTGATAATTGTCCATTTGTTTGGGAGTGGTATAAACAAGCCGGTTATTATACAGCTTTGGGCGAAGACAGTGCCACACTTGGGACGTTTAACTTCTTTAAAGTAGGATTCACCAGAACGCCAACCGATTACTATCTTCATACGTTTATTAATGAAGCAGAGAGTAACGCCGGCAAAAACAAAGATTTTAACTCATATCTATGTATGAATGATAAATATTTTTATAAATTCTTATTGGATTACATTCAAGATCTATTAATAACTTTAAGATCATCCAAATTATTTGGCTTCTTTTGGGAAGTAACAATGAGTCATGATTATCTGAACTATCCGATGGTTATGGATTTACCTTATGTAAACTTTTTTAAGAGTTTAGACTTACTGCATGTTTTAGATGATACTATAATATTTCTGGTTAGTGATCATGGAATAAGGTGGGGTGAAATCAGAACTACAAAACAAGGTCGCTTAGAAGAACGACTGCCGTTTGTCTATATTTTACTTCCACCTTCTTTTCAAACGAAATATAGCGAAGCATTTAGGAATTTGAAAACAAACAGTCGGCGTCTTACTACGCCGTTTGATATACATGCAACTTTAAATGATCTGGTAGAACTCAGTCAAATCGAAAATTCAAAAATAGAGTCACGTATCAAACAGTCATACTCGGGAGATCGTAGTATTAGTTTATTTCTACCCATACCGACTAATCGAACTTGCTTTATAGCCGGAATCGATGATCATTGGTGTACGTGTCATCGTGGTCTAAAAATATCAACGGAAAGTGTTCAGGCTATGAATGCTGCAGCTCATATGATGGAAGAACTAAATAAAATTGTTCGTAATCATAAATTATGTGCCGATTTGAATTTAGCAGAAATTATAGACGCAACAGAGATGGAAGTTGGCACAGCAGACAAAAATGAAGTAGGATGGCAAGAATTTATGGTGGTTATTCGTACAGAACCTGGCAGTGGCGTTTTTGAAGGCACATTACGGTTCGACAACCACAGTTGGATTTTAACTGGTACAATTAGTCGACTCAATTTATATGGAGATCAAAGTCGGTGTGTAAATGACTACCATCTTAAACTTTATTGTTACTGTTTATAACTGTTTCAAGATTTCTCAATATAGGGTTAATATTGAAAGCCATCTGTGATATTACTTAAGGTATTAGTTAGTTCAAACATTCACTCATCTAGTTTTATGTAAGATGTATATAAAATAAAATGTTTCCGAATTCTTAATAAAATTTAACTATATTTTTTTATATGTACCTAGTCCGCCCAACTCAATTTTTTTTAAGTTTGAGTCTTTTGATTCTGCCGCTTACGTCATTCCAGCCTTAGCTTCTCTGAAATCACGACCATTTGACACATTCGCACGTGGTTGTATCCGATGTTTCACAGAAGAGGCCCCAGAATAGATCCTTTTGGCAACCCTACCCCAGCGATCTTAGCGTGGGCAGTAGCAGTTTTTTGATAAGAGATATCAAAATAAACTTCCTTATTTTTTTTCCTTATAGCCTTATATCTTGGTGAAAACTAAAGAATACACTTTTGATTCTGAATGGGTTTACATGGTTTTTATAGAGTTTAACTCCGCGTGGCTTTAAAAAAAAAACAAGAATTATCGAGAAACTATTATTTCTCTCAAAAACACCAAGTGAAGAAGGCAGGGATTGATAAATCTATTAAATACAAACTTTTAGTCATAACTTCGCTGGCGTTACTTCAAAAAAAAGTGGTAAAATAGGACTTCACTTAGAAGCAGAAATTACAAAAACTAGCTAAAAGATAATCAGCTAAAAAGTTTTCGGCATTTATTTTTCTTAAATAATATTGACATATTTTCCTTAACCACGATACGACGCACGTATCAGTTCTTGTATACAAATAGAATATTACTAAATATGTATTATGACGCAAAAGAATTACATAATCCTCTTCACAGCTTAGGCAACAGCGCCGAGTTTCGCGGCAGTAGCAACTATACATACGCCCTATTGATTTGTTATCACTAGAAATATAATAGATTAGAGTTAACTGTCTTAGATGATTAATATTTAGTCTTACACACACACTGTAGTTTTTACTTGATTTGTTTAAAAGTCACTCACAAACAAACAAAAAAAAATTCTAACCATTGTATTCGGGTTTTAAGCCATCCGTTTTGCATAAATATTAAGTAATCTCTTTATAAATATTTTATGTACAGAAGTTGTCTGGTTACTGTACTGTTTCATTATATGTATAGGATATATTAAGGAAGCAAAGTTAAGTAGATTATCTTACAGTTTGAACATATATTCCCAATTACACACGGTAGCTACAGGTGAATTTTTCAATTGAGCATGGTAGTGCGAAATCCGCCTGTTAGGTATTTTGAAAAACGCTGATAAGAGGCACGAGGCGGATTTTGATGAAAAACCAACTGCTTAATCAGATTAAAAAAAAAATCAATATCTTAGCCAAGCATCGAATCCGTTAATTAGAACCAATTAAATATAAACAAAGAAATAGCGCAACAACGTATAATAACGCTAATTTTCGGTTCTGATTTTATCTTTTACATGTTTACCTTTACTACGTATAAAATAAGAGTAAAGCGCTCTTCATTGCGGAAGCATGTTTGATGTGCAACCATTATATTACCTATGGGACATTAAATTAGAACATCGTAGAGGTAACAAGTCATTTGCCGCATGTTATTACTTCCAAGATTTGATCCGTATTATGGATATAGTCGAATGGTGTTATTTTATTTTATATTATGTAATAATTATTTTATGTATGTATTATTTTATTTTATGTATGTATTATTTTATTTTATGTATGTATATAATTGAAAAAAATCTAAAACTTGTCCAACTATTTTCTTGACTTGTTCATTTTTTTGTTATTGTGAAATATTAAGTACTTAAAGCACGTTATGTGTGTAAGCTATTTATTCTAATTAAGTTTTTATAACCTTTTTTAACTCGTAATAGCTTTTTGGTGATCGAATTTATATACTTAGTGGCGACCACCTCAACCAGGTGTCCAAAATGATTATTTTTCCTTTAAAAACCGTAAAGCTGGTATAGTTATTCCAATTGTATTTTTTCCTTTTAGAAGTACCCAGCACGAATGTATTCGTTTGTTTCGATTCGTTTATTCTCTGTGGGCTTAACTGTCGCTGTCATTCCGTCAAATGTCAATGTCATAATTATTCCGAATATACAAAAATATTTTCCTATTTGATATAACACCATTACACCATAATTTCATATAAACAAAATGCGTAGACGGTAACGCTATTAACTTTTTTATGTCAACTTTATCAAAATGGCTCTGTCATTAAGAGTTTTATGTAGAAATCATCATTATCTACAAAACATAACCAAACCGGTAAAATGGAATATCATAAAACATGTTCCGTTGAGAACATTAGCTTGCAGTGTTTTTAGTCAACACAGTGTTGTGCAAAGGCCTGGTTTAGTGGAAAGAGATTTGAAAATACTATGGCAACCATTAAGAACATGCTCAACACAGAGTAACAAAGATGACGCAAAACCACCAGTATCTCAAACAGAAAAAAGACCTGGCCTTATACAACGATTCAAGCAAATGTATAGAGATTATTGGTACGTCTTAGTACCCGTGCATATGGCCACATCTGCAGTGTGGCTTGGTGGATTTTACTATGCTGTTAGAAGGTAATGACGAATATCTTACACTAGCTGCGCCCCGCGGTTGTCCGTATGTCGTAGGAATATCGGGAGAAAAAGTTGCCTATATGTTATTCCAGTACGTAAGTCCAGCTGTCTAAATTTCATTGCAATCGGTTCAGTAGTTTTTGCGTGAAAGAGCTACAAACACACACATCCTTACAAACTTTCGTATTTATAATATTAGTAGGAAGTAGGATTAGTATATATATATATAGTAGGATAGGATTATTGTCACAATATTATCTGTAAATTATTATACAATAAATATCTTGTTTCAAACTGTTAACCTTTGAAAACTAAAAGCTTTTAAAAAATCCAAAATATTAAACAACATTTCATTAATTTCTTTTTTTGTGTTTAAGAATACTATAAATATACATATATGTTGTTTCAGTGGTGTTGATGTTATTAGCTTGCTTGAATCATTGGGAATCAGTGAAAAGCTTATGGAACCATTAAAGAAATCAGAGGCTGGTTATGTTGCTTTAACTTTCGCACTCTATAAGGCTGCCACACCTCTCAGATATGCTGTAACTCTAGGTATGTATACATGATTAAAATTGGAAAAGCTTTTCCAGATACCACTGAATTCACTTGTATTTTTTTCTCTAGGTGGCACAACCTATGCTATAAATAAACTAACGGCTATAGGGTGGATAAAACCAGTTCCATCACGTGAGCGCATCAAGGAGATGTTGCAGGAAAGAAAAGATAATATACAAGACAGATTCAATGAGAGCAAGCAACATTATCAAACACAAATTAAAGAGAAACAAACACAGGTTATTGACGAAATGAGAAGATATAAAACTGAAATGCGTAATGTGAAAAATAAAATTAAGAAAATGTAGCAAGTTTTTATTTAAAAATGATTGTTTATAGAAACCATCTTCCAATCATATGAGTGGCCTGGCCAAAAGTGTGTAAATGATTAGAGTATTTATTTATATTGAAATAAATTTATAACAATTACATTTTGAAATATTTATTGCTTCAAAAATATAAATATAAAAGCTGAGCCTTACACAATTATCAATAACCTTAATTGTACATGTATTATTAAAAATTGAAATAATCACAACATCAGTACCATGATGTACAGACAAAGAGGAATTCTACAGTTAATTAAGTACCTATAAAATAAGACAGCACATAGCTGGAATGTTTATTATGGCAATATTTAATTTTCTTAGAACATTAAACAAAATAAATATTGAAGTGACAAGAGTTCAACCAGAGCTAGAAGTGTTGGAACATAAAAAATAATAAATGCATCAACTTCTCAAATAAATTAAAGGATTATGTTAATACTTGTGACTTTGTTATAACACATATATATATATATACTTTTTTTTACAATTTGTACCATTTCATTTGTGTAAATAACCCTGATTATAATAAAAATAGTGTAAAATCAATCCCAATTTCTAACAAATACGAAAAGTAAGTTCGATGTTCTATTTGATGTTAGTAAGCAATTATCTATTGTTATATCACAAGGCAACATAGGCAACAACCATTACTGGTTTAACAAAATCACAATCAAATCCTAGCATCTATGTTATTTACTAATTATAATAATAAAGTTACCATACATTATAGCAATTTATTTAATTTCATAAAAGTCTAATTGCCAACCATTTAACATAGTATTCAAAGATATTTTGTGTCATTTATTCAAGGTGTTATCTACGAAGTGCTTACTATTCTTTCAATATTGCATATCATACTTGAAATTATAATTTTTAAAATTTCTATTGTTGCTACCTATCTAAAACTTTTATTATTTGCGACAAGTTACTACTATGATTACTAAATATCATAGCTAAAACTGAAATAGAATTTTTCCACTCTATTGATATATCATTGTTGATGGTAATTAAAAATTCACAATATATTAAATATAACTCTATGAAATATCAATACAATATTTATATGCAGTCAGAATCATTTTAATCCTTATTACTAATTATTAATAAGAGCTAGACTCTAGTGTTATTCATTTCACCATGTAAAATAAACCATAAACACTTATTTTAAAGCTTATACACAAATTTGTTCCGACAAAATTTATTTGTATAGATTACATTATCATGATTAACTGATATAACATACAAATCCATCACTTACTAAAAAAAACGTTACTCAATTACTAAATCCGGTATAAGTCATGGTATGCTTTCAGAATATTTTTAATATTTCTCCACATTGTCTTCTCACATAGATTGAAGCATGTATTCAAAACAACAGATTAATACTACATAATATATGATTTACACTGACAAATTGTTGTTCCAAATTTTTTAATCTTATCATTTTAGGCCAAATATTATAGCTTTATGTTAAGGAATTTTATCTCCATATGAAAAAAATAACTAATCTCTTTGTATTAAGCATAAAATTTTTAATACTTTATTTAGCCCATGTATTGATAAGAAGCTGGTGAAAGGTGTGGGGCCGGTGGCATGCCTGGTCCAGTGGCTGCACCAATGGTAGCCAAGTGGCACGCGCGACACATTAGTTTACCTGAAAAGCAAAAGAATGAAGAGGTATTGCTCTTGATGATTATGTTAAATATGGTATTAAAACAATAAAAAGAAATCAAAACTCACCAGCTAAGGGATAGCATCTTTTGTCAGGTTCGTCAGTAAGCTGCATGCCGCAAACACAACACATATAACAATCCACATGGAAGTCACGATCCATTGACACCACACGCACTGTTTCGTCTGTGCCCTCTACTGGTGTGATACCTGTAGTTATCGTTTTAATTTTAGTATAACATTCACTATTACTTTGCTGAATTTATCAATTGATAATAACTTATTTAGTATTTGTAGAACAAACACTAAGGCTTACAAAGTAAAGCACAATAGTTCTTTAACCAAATATATTTTAACTTATTTGTTTTAACTTATGTAGTTAATGCTGTTATTACACTTAAATTCTCAGTTTGATTTTAATATAAATCTGATATTTTATATATGCAAATACCTTTTCCACAACTGGCACATTTAGGCGCAAACATGCGATGATAGTCATTGACACAATAAATCTTATTGTCAACATCAACTGTGAAGGGTACTCCATCAAGACATTCATTACAAATACAGCAACGGAAACATCCAGGATGGTACGATTTTCCCATAGCTTGCAAAATCTGTAAGTAAAATACGAAAAATAATTTATTAGTCCATCATTTTTTTTTCGTAATAACCAAGAAGAAAAATTAATTAAGCCTCTTACCATTTCCATTATAAGATGACCACATATTGCACATTTTTCTGCAGTTTGTTGAAAGCCAGAATACTGAAAAACAAAAACAAAGAGAATAAGATATAATATAAATTCTATTAACTTATATAGTTGATGTTTAATGTCGTAAAACAATCATAAATTACCTCTTCCTAAAAAATTTACAATATGGGGTATATAGGTTATTTTTCAGATAATATTTACATAATTTTGTTTCTAAAAGAAACCCCACCCTTAAGTGAGCAATTCAATAAGCTACAGAATCATAGACTAATTAAACATTATTACAAAGTCAAAAAAAATAATTACAATCATTAAAGATTACTATTTTATAATTGTCAGGTTATTTGTTGTCAAACTACAAAGCCATTTGCATATTATACAAATTAACATACCAAGTAGTCTTCCTCACAGTACACTTTTCCATGTACATTGTAGAAAGCTTTTCCCCTCAGAGCTCGGCCACAAGAACAACAGATAAAGCAATTGGTATGGTATAAGTTGCCCATAGCTTGGCAGGCTTGCCCTGCACCTGTGACACCTGCACCACATGTATGGCATATACCTATAATATTAAATCAATATTTTAATTGCAGCAATAGCAATAGTTTGGACTTAAATTTTATAATACAATGCTGTATTTATCACACTTTTGCTAATTAATTAAACACAATATATAAATACTTATATTCATTACATATCATTGCAATAACTAATAATATAGATTTTATGATGATAAACTTTGAATAACTCATGTAGGAAGGAGACAAGCTAATCATATTAGCTTGTATTATAAGATGACCACTTATATATTTTTTGCAAGTTCTCAGTCTAGTATACTGTAAAACAGATTTAAATTTAAAATATGTTTAATATTTGACTTGTAATTCACTAAAATACTATGGTATTACTAGTTTGAAATACATTTTCTTACCAAAGTACTCTCCCTCTTCATCTTGTCTTTCCATTTCCTCCTCTAATTGTCTAGTCATTTCTTCTATTTTTCTTTGAGCCTCACTAGGACCAGGTGGGCGTGGGGGTGTTATACTGTAAGGCAGCAAACTCTTCCCTCGTCCTCCTGAACCTCGCGATCCACCAGACACTTGTGATACCGAGCTTGGTGTAGGACTAGGCGCAGGCGATTGAGCCGGAGAACATAGAGATGTCCTAGTTGAAGTTAAATTTCTAGATCCCACTGATTCTGAACCCAGAGATACATTGTCTCTACTAGCAGCTGCCACAGCAGCAGCTGGTGTTCCTCCTGTCATACACACATAGTCTGACCCATTTGTATCATCAACTATCTGCATTCTTCCTGATGGCATTTTTAAGTTATTACTATACCCACCATTTGTCGCTGTCTGTTTTATTTTACCAAGTCCATTACCCAATGGTGGCTTAGGATGGAAGAATTTAGGTGCTGGAACAGCTACTTGAACCTCTGTAGCAATATTAGCCTTTGGTCGTTGGGCACTTGGTGCTATCGAAGCATATATCGCAGTTGAGGGAATACTGACAACTTTATCATCAAAACTTACTGCATTATCATTTTTTAAGATGGCACTGACATCAGTGTACTTTGGAGGAGCAGATTTCATAATAGTATAATCACTACTGCAAGTGTCCTGGGCTGTATTGTATGGTGGTGGTGGTGGTGGAACCTTATCTAGTTTAGTTTTATCACTTGACAAATGGGTTATATTTTTATTTAAACTAGTATTTGGAACTTGCGGCCCAGGGATAGAAGAGCTTTGTTGTATGAAGTGCTGTTGATTATGATTAGATTGTGCTTTGTATTCAACTTTTTTTTCATTATCAGAACAAAGCATGTTCTCATAAACAATTGGTTTTGGCTTTGCGTTTACAGGAACCTGTGGTTGAGCCTTGCTATAACGGGTATCGTAATATCCTTCAGGCGCAAGTGGAGGCCCTTGTTGATACAATTGGTGATAGAATGGAGGTTGAGGTAATTGTTGTTCGCCGTAATAATCTATATTTTCGTATACAGGTGGTGGATATGATGTGTTTGTGTTACCCGGTATTTCATACAAATCTTCGGTCTGATAGCTTATAGACCTTTGCGATATGGAATCTATTGAACGCGTAGGGCTTGGTGGCAGAGCAGTCGCATTGATATCGCGTTTGTTAATCGAAGCAATAGTTTCCACCCTCTTTGGAGTAGCGTATTTCGAGGCCGCTATAACATTTGAGCGTTCATAGAAACTATAATCTTGTCTATTATTTGGATTATTACCCAAAGTGAAACTCTCAATTGCGCCCACAGGTCTCGATTTGGTCTGGGTAGATAAGTTAGATGTCGTTGCATTGTGCGCTTGCTCAGTATCATTTTCGTCTTTGTTTGTAATTTTTAAATCTTGCAGCCCAAGTATACATCTTTGTTCTTCTGTATTATTCCTTCTTGAGAAGTCCATGGTACAATTTAAAATAAAACTGAATGAACTATAACATAAAGGGACAAAATGAATGATTCATGTTTGTAATTTGATGGATACCTCAACAAAACATTACAGTAGGTATGAATCGAACAAAAAATGCAATTCGTAGATAGAGATAACACTTAATCCCTCCCAAAAATTTAAGTTATATTTTATATTATCAACTAAGAAGTTTGTTGCAGCATTCACAGAGTAAGTAAAAATATATAAGAATACCAAAGAGTTGTATAATAATACGAGAAGAATAATCTGTGCCCTGTGGTATAACTACGGCAGCGTTTGTTGATCTACAAGGCACAAATGGCGAATAATAAAACAGTTTTGAAACTATTTTAATTTTTCTTTTTTCGTCTGTGATTAATACTGAAAATCCATCAACGTTGATTAGGCGTCATGAAAGAAGTCCTATAGACGCGGCGCTATTGCTTAAAATGTTGTTGACAGTACTTATTAATTCAAATGCCCCTTGATTGGGTATTTAGCATGAAAAGAGTTATAGACAAAGAGTAGTATAATAATGTTATAGATATACTTTTCGAAAATAAGGACCCGCAACTGGT
>NC_052102.1:3450609-3468395 GCF_012273895.1 Zerene cesonia | reverse complement strand
TCGACTCCCACAATAAAAAATTTGTATTTTGTGTATTCAAATGACTGCAAAAAAATATTGTGTTCCGTCTTTATTTTATTTATTACTTTTATACAATAATTGCAGGTCATTTGCGGAATGCGGCAAAGTACTGGATCTTTTGTTGCGACGATATGAAGCGCTTGCGGCGGAAGATGTGCTCTCTACAGGATCGGATACTTCGCAGCAACACAGAAAGTAAGTTCTTATCCTTCAAAGTTAGCGTACGTGATAGAATGCAAATAAGCAAACTTACAAATAAATAAGGTACCCATCGTCGGACTAATCAATGCACAGTTGCATCAGCCGTAACCATAATACGGTTATGAAATTGGTTTAAACTACTTCTGCTAGTTCCACAACACCAACTGTTTGATAATATGCATTATAGATTTTTTGATTTGAACTTAAACATGCTAGTTCTCATTTGAATTTTAAATAAAAAAGCTGATGCAAAATAGTCATATGTACCTAATAGAATTTTACCACATTTGTCATTTACTAGCTTGTCGCCTGGGCTCCGCCCGAGTACCTAATAGGTTCTTAACTTTTAAACAGTTGTTATCCTTATTCCAGTGGATACAAATCCTATGAACTAAATACCGTTTAATCCGTCCAGGCGTTCTTGAGTTAAAAATAGTGAAACTAACATGACATAATATAAACATAACATCCTACTTATATTATAAATGCGAAAGTTTGTTAGGATGTGTGTGTTTGTTACTCTTTCACGCAAAAACTACTGAACCGATTGCAATGAAATTTGGTACGTAGGTAGCTGGACAACTGAAATAATATATAGGCAAATTTTTATCCCGATATGGACTTACGCGGGTGGAACCGCGGGGCGCAGCTAGTGTATTTTATAAACGTAATGTTTATTTTATATACTTAATGTTATAATATATTTAAAGATTAGTTAGAACGATAATAAACGTTGAAAGGACACTTGTCAGGACCCTCGTGGCGTGTCTGCACGTGTGGTTGGACACGTACCCGGAGGACTTCCGCCAGCCGCCGCACCACCCCGCGCTGCAGCAGCTCCTCACCTTCACACAGATACATCTGCCTGGCTCCGAACTGCATTCGAAGGTTGGTGTGATATAGTCGTGATTTCTGAAGAAGATATGTTTTTATTTTTAGTTTTATAGCATTGAAATGCTTTATAAATGAATATATTTAATATATAAATGAGAAATTTTTAAAGGATCGAACCCGCGTCATTGTAGGCAAAATTGGCGGATTGGAATCCCGCCTTATGATCAATTTTTTTTCTATTATTTAAAATGTCTCGAAAATATGTATTTTCAAAGTTGGTTTTTTAACACGCTTATATTCACCTGTATGTTTATATGCGTGTCACCGACTGCTTTTGCACTCGATTTTGACCTACTGAAAACGGATAGATTTTATTCAAACTTCGTATACTTATCAAATATTGGTGACATTACTATTTCTTGAGTGTATCTTATTATCCTGATAACAATCGCCAGGATTAAATAATTTCTTTACGTATACTCTGTATAAAAACATGTGCGTCAATACTATATTTTTAAACACTTCACTAATTTAAAACCGGTCGTAGTTTTTTTCAATTGAAATAAATTTAAATTTAGAAGTGAATATAGAAATAAGTGGACTTAGTGGGGTGAGTCTTTTTATTTTGGAAAAATAAAACTCTAAAATGTAATTCCATTAAGAGGTAACAATACAAAGTATACATTGTAAGAGTCAATTTAATCCATATTTGGCCCTAGTTGATTCTATAATTAAAGCGTGTATTTTAGTTTTTTTATATACATATTTAGTATGGGAGTACTTGGGCTAAAATATTGAAGTTAAGTATAACTAATTCATTATTTTCTTTGTTATAACCTATGATATTTCACTATTCAATGTTACGTTTGTTGTCACAGGTGATAAAATGACAAAAAATAAATAACGGTAATTGTTTATGTTTTTAATATATTGATGTTATCTGCAGGTGTTGCAGAAGCTAGCCATATTCAGCGCGGAGCGCAACGGCGGCGCGCAGCACGGCGTGTGCCTGGCGCCGGGCATGCGGCTGGCGGCGCACCACACGAGCGCGTACCGCCTGCCGCACGTGCCGCACCGCCACTTCGCCGAGCAGCTCACGCGCATGGACATGCAGCTGTTCCGCAAGCTCGTGCCGCACCAGTGCCTCGGCGCCGTGTGGTCGCGCCGCGACAAGGACCGCTCGCACGACGCCGCCACCGTGCTCGCCACCGTCAACCAGTTCAACGCGGTCTCCTTCCGCGTCATCTCCACCGTGCTGCTGGAGCCGAGCCTGCGCCCGCTCGAGCGCGCCGACATCCTCGCCGCGTGGCTCGATATCGCGCGCGAGCTACGCGTGCTCAAGAACTTCTCCTCGCTGAAGGCGATCATCTCGGGCCTGCAGAGCAACCCCGTGTACCGGCTCAGGAAGACCTGGGCGCTGTTGAACAAGGAGAAGGCCGAACTATTCGAAGAATTGGCGAGGATATTCAGCGAAGACAACAATCGTTGGGCGCAACGCGAGCTTCTCATGAGAGAAGGCACCGCCAAATTTGCCGATACGGTCGGGGAGAACGACCGCCAATTGCAAAAGCTCCTACACGAACGAGGCTCGCCTGGCGTCAGTCACGGAACGATACCTTATTTGGGCACATTTTTAACGGACCTCACTATGATCGACACGGCTATACCCGACACGGTCGCCGATGGCCTCATTAATTTTGATAAGAGACGCAAAGAATTCGAGGTGCTCGCTCAGATTAAGTTATTGCAAGGTGCGGCGAACGCTTATCATTTACCCTCCGATCCGATGTTCGACCGATGGTTCGACTCCGTAATAATTTTAGACGACGCGGAAGCGCACCAGCTTTCGTGTCAAATAGAACCACAAACAAATCCGCCTAAGGAGAGACGTCCCAAGAAAGTGAACGAAAACAATAACCACGGTCATAGGAAAAACGATTCGATCGCTAGTACGAGTTCCAGTAACAGCTCGCAATTTTACTGCGAGACGGATGGTGTTGGGAACACTTGGAAGCGAGATAGTTTAGAGCGGAGATCTTCCCCTACGAGGTTATCTCACGGCTCTTCCTCATCGTCTATACCTTCTTTAGACGTGTCGTTGTCTAGCGCCAACAGCGGCCAAAAGCAGAACGGCAAACCCGTCGCAAACAGCCCGGCTCATGCAAATACTCATAACGGTCCTGATTTTTATATAATTCGCGTAACATACGAGTCGGACTGTGTGGAAACAGAAGGCGTGGTGTTGTATAAGTCGATCATGTTGAGTAACAATGAACGAACACCGCAAGTGATACGCAATGCTATGCTCAAATTGAATCTCGACGGGGATCCAGATGGGTATACTTTGGCGCAAGTTTTACCGGAGAGAGGTAACATTTTATCATACTTACAATTCATATTTTATTTGATTTAGTAATATTCTCATATACTATGTAATCCAAATAGTATGAGCGTCAATGACCCTTATTTTACAAACCACTGCGACTGTGTCGTCACGGTGTGGTGCTAAATCGATCCTATTCTTAGTTGGATCGCATAATTATTATTCCATTACTTGCATTTTATCTTTTTGTGACATTATTGTCGAGTCGGATTAAGTGAGTTGGCGTTGTGTTACAAAGCAATTTAATAAACAGTAATATTATTTTACAGAAATGGTGCTGCCAGCGAACGCTAATGTTTATTACGCCGTAAATACTGCATACAACCTGAATTTCATACTTAGGCCACGAAAATCGGACCAAACTGACTCTGTAGTCAACGGAAAGTCTAAAAACAAACGAGCTTGACTGTGTCTTGGTATATTTTGCTTCTCGTAATTATTGTTACTCAGTACTTCCGAAGCAACATACAATGTGTTCTATGTAAGAATCTCTATTAAATGTTAATGATATTGTAATGAGTAAACATACCAATGTCTCTTAAAAATAACATTGTTCCAACAACTCTGCTTTACAATACTTATCATGACTGAATCTATGTAAATCTTTTATACTTGGAAAATTCGCATTAAGATCATGAGCTGTCATGTCAATGTAAATTTTCGTTGTTTTTAATGTACGATAATTTTTATTTTTAAACCAAATTTGTTCTCTAATATTCTTACTTTGATGCATTTGAGAGTTAGCGATATAAATTAAGAAAGCTTATAAGAAATATTTTATCTCTTGCATGTAATACTGAATTCATAATTTATTAAGTTTTCCTGACTTGGCATTTATATACCTTATAGTTATATTTAACTTACTAAAAGCATTACAAGACTTGCACAAATGGCTTGCTACATATGAACATTATCTTTTTTTAATACAGTGAATTTCTTAATTTATTTTTCTTACATTTTATTTTTAGGGTTTACAATGTTTATTATTTATATAATTTTATGTGATACGCATAGATTACTACAATTTTATAGTGCTCTTTACTATTATCCTTTGTACTTAATTAGGTTTTATGTAAATTTGCTGTTAATAATAGGTTTAAAAAATTTGTTCAGGATGCCACCAATATTTAGCGATAGTGTCTGTTTATATAGTATGTTATCGTTGTTGTCAAAACTCAATATGTGTATATAAAGAGCGTGTATAAATAAGAATCTCCAGTAGGTATCTAAGTAAGATAAATAGAGAGTAAACATTCTAATAATGAGCCAAAGGCATAATATGTCTAGTAGCGAGGTGCTGTCTCTCTTTGTATAATATTGTTTAAAAGCTTTAAAATAATTGAAAACCGAATTTCATGTAGAAAATTAACCGTAACCTCTATTTTAAAATACTCTAATAATTAATCAATTTCGGTCCGTTATTATAATTAATCATTGTATTCGTTTCAAATGTAATAATAAAAAATATACTTGGAAGTGCATTTGTAATTCGACGTGCCTACTTATCTTATATAATTTAATATCTCGTGTTAATGACACTGGTTTACAAGATATACTCTAAACAAAAGACTATAAGATATTTAAGGACTTATACATGATAGCTTTTTTAAACTGAACTGTTTTCTCATAGTTTTTGTAAATAACTTTGTAGTTGTTTTTAATAGTTTTTCAACACCAGTGTCTTGCATAACGTGTTGTATAATACTACCATATGTAATAAACGTTATTAATTATTATTAAATGTTATTTTATTTTTTACCCTATTTATTCTCTACAAGTTACAAAATACTTCTATCTATAGCGGATGGTACAATTTAATTTGTGTTTTAAAAACAGTAGCTAAATCGCGATAGCGAAAGAGGTCTAATTAGAGAAGCAAATATGGGCCATATTCTAAATAACCTTGTTCTCAATATCAAGCTATATCCTTAGTCAAGTACATAAATCTTACCACAAATGGATTTCAGACTAATTTTATACAAAAACAACACGATCTGTGTAACAGATCACTTGTGCCTTATATTGTGACCATAAAAGTTGTAAATCTATGTTCTTAGTTGCTTCAAGGATTTTGAACTGTTGTTCTCTTCTTTATTTTACTTTTTATGATGACACACATTCATATTTGATTTATTTATTTATTTTCAGTTAATTTATAAAATGTGGGAGTCCACCACGCTTTGATACGAATTTGGTCACCTCGCACGGGTAAGTATGACACCCCCACAGAAGACACGTGAAATAGTAGCATGCTACTGTGTTACGTATGGTGAGTGGGGTAGCCGGAGGCCTTGTCTACATCCTTCCCAGTCCATTCCTTCTTTCCAATCATCAGTCCTTTTCTTATCTCTTACCCCTTAAAATGGGGCAGGACCGTGGGCGGTGGTGATGTGTATGTAGCCTTTACCATCGAAGGTGAACCACCAGTTCAGTTGCCCGCTATATGACATAAAATAACTCAAAAAACGACTTATTAATGTTAGTAATTTAAAATAAATAATTGCCTCGTTCATTTTATGTACATTAATTTACTTTTCTCTGAGTTGTTACATTTTCAGACGCGGAGTAGATCCGTCTTCTCCAAATCGTATGTCTCTAAAATGTTTATGCGTACATTGTTGCATTTGAGATTCAATTTAATCAAAAAACTTGGTAGAATTTAAGATGAGGTAAATAGGATAACTGCATTTTACTAGTATAATATTTGGTATTTAACTACATTAGGGTTGTTGATGGGAGCTCTTATGTCCATCGTACTAGACCCCAGCCTGAGGACCTTTGAAACAACGCTCGGGAAATTATGTGTTGGATTGAATTTGAAGTAAGATGTATATTAAATTGTAGTTACTTAGTTATTTAATTCATTGAATGTCAAAATGAGACGATGCACTATCATGGTGGCGACTGGCGAGCGGTGCGTGGCGCGCGCCACCTGCGTGCCACCACCGGTTGACAGCGGCTCGGCTGAAATTTTCATGGCCAACTTATCGAGCGCGGTGAGCAGGCTCCGCGCAGTCGCGTTCCACCGCCCGCCTGAGCCTCACCTCACTCGCTCCGAGGATCTCTCTTATAACAACAACACGCGCGCGTTACGACCGTCGCCGCCCTCGGCCTCTCGTACATCAGTGTCGGTTCGGTGCTAAGTGCAATAACGTGATTATAACACGGGGACAGATATGTGAATTACAACCTGTGCCCACAAACAGTAAATATGCGACATAATGAATCCGCGCGCAAAATGAAATAGTTAGGTAAGTTGACTTAATTTCGTGCGGTCGTTAATTGAAGCCCCATTAACGGGCATTAAATGCTAAATTTATCAATGAACAATTTACGTTGGAATGAATTAACGTAGCAACTGTCAATATGTACCTACTCTCAATATTAAATCGTGATTTTGGAGTATTTAAGGTTACTGTAACAAATTTTCTCAAACAATATGATCCTAAAAATACAGTGTGTATTTAGGTGTCGATGTAACCGTAGGGCTTGTGTTGGGAGCGGCCAATGTCTACGATGAAGCACCATAAGTGCCGCAATCTGATTATGGCACACCCACTGCTACAAGATATTCCTTGATCTTTTGGTTAAATGAACATTAAACATTCTGGGATTCGCTTATTTTGAATTGTTAAATAATTTTATTTGAACTTCATTCGATCGAAATCTTTCGAAATGAAATATGGCAAATAACTCGTCATAACAACATGAAGTGATCAGTGAACATGTTACAACGAATTGTAAAACACAGTTATGTTGTTATGTTTTTGGCTTCGCCCGTGGTAAATATATTATATATATACGATGAAAAACACTTTTTGAAATGTGTCTAGAAGTTTTTGCGTGAAAACGTTACAAACATACAAAACTATAAAAGTTTCCTCTTTATAATGTTACTCTAGATTGGCATGACTCTGGTCGCAACATGATACGATTACTTTTTTAATGTCTACGCAATGTCTACTACATTTGATAAGTTATCTTTAGTATTCGTAATTAATATCCCTAAAAATACTAATCAAGAATACAAATAAAGAATGGACGGGCAAAAGCAGGTCTATCATTTTTCTATTCCTTAAAATTTCTCATTTATAAAGCATTTGATATATATGAGCAATGCTATAAAATAAAACACCATGTATCCTTTAGGGATAAAAAAAAAATATTGAATTCAATACATCTATGTAATGTTTTTTAGAAACGTGAATCTCTTTATGAACGATATTATTTTATATCTATATTATGGAAACAAAGAGAGAATTAAAATGGATATCTATTGCTAGACAATTTGATTAGTAGGTAACACAACAAAAATATAATTTAATATCTTCGTTAGGTCATTGAAAGCATTTAATGTAAAGCTTTTCTTACAATAATAATATTAGAAATAACTTACATTTCAGCTTTCAAATTAGGTAATCACAAAGTTTAATAATTACCTCGTTTGAATTTACTCTTGTTCGGTGTAAACTATAATAATATGACGTGATATGAAATCGCGTGACAGGGATGGGAAGCACGCGACCAGCAAAACAATGCAATAAAGTTCACAAGCATTTTCATCGATCACTGTTAATTGCTGTATAATATGAACGGGGTTTTTGGCTTTTTTGTTTAGGGATAATGGGACTAGAAACTTGTTTGGGACTAGAAAATTACTTTGTGTTTTTGGCTATAAGAAAGCATATTAAATCTTTTTAAAAAGAGTCATTAGTATACAATTTCAATTTTATAGACCTCAAAACAATGGTAAGTAAAGTTTTATCTGTTTGTATGTCCGTCAATACCGTTAAAACCGTTACGCAGATTTTCACAAAATTATATGGTGATAGACCAATATTAAGTTCAAATTAAAGGCTTCATTTGATATGAAAAAAAAATTGACGGGGGCTATCTGTGAGGAGGTAGCCAGGAGGAAAAAATCAATCCGCGAATATGTCATTGAATGTGGTGTCATTAAATAGATCTATCGAAAATTTAATGGAGGTTTTTTGCTAAATTAAATATCTGTTGAGGTGTAGGAATCTAAAGTCGTAAAATATGTCGTAGTGCGAAAATACGCGAAACACAAAATGCTGTAGTACACTCGAGCGAAGTCGCGGGCGGAAAGCCAGTATATAATATATATTTATAAAATGACACTTATCAATAAGGTACTCCTTTTCGAATAGCGCTTATATTTACGCGTTAGCGTTCAAATCTAATATTCACAAGGAGTACAGAGGTATGTGGTCGATGAAGGTATAAAGCGCCTCTGTAATTAAAATTACATGCATATTTGTGAGCGAACGTGAGGAGCAAGCAGCGCATTCATTTCTGTACTACCGAATTTCTTCACTCCAGTTATGCAAAAGAAGTTCCGCGAAGGTATATTTCGTCTTGATATACTAACTTGTAATGGAACCAAGCTGTTATTTCTGACCAATTTAATTCAAGTTTGTCAAAAGTTCTTTTCACACTACGTGTAGAGCTAAAACTGAAATTATTGAAAATAAATTGCCTCTATGAAACTTTATTTATTTATATATTATAATACAACAACATAGTGGCTTACAGACTATCCAACGCACCACCATGCTGTACAAAAATTAAATTTTAATTTAAAACAGAATTTTACACATTGAAATATACAACTTAATATTGAAATATGAATATAAAAATTATAATGTACGTATATAAATACAAATATATTCAAAAATTTTGAGATAAGAGAAGTCAGACAGATTAGTAAATATTGTCATTATAACCGCATAAATAAAGTAATTATCAGCAAATATGTATTTGCTATGAGGGAAATATACCTAAAACACCCTAAACATAAGAGGACTGTTGATATTTATTTAACTATTTCTTTTTATGCATCAAAAAATTAATGCAATGAAGAACGGTAAAAGAAGAATCAAGATCGTTTTTTAGAACTAAATTTAAATTATTTTACAATTACTAAATTTAAATTATCTTACCTCAATATACCTAGTACAGCATTAAGTTATCTATGTTATATCTATCTATCTTTCTATTGTCATCATCAGTCCACGTTTGTTTCAACTGCAGGGTTACAAGTCTCCTTTATTAGAGATCTTCATAGATATATATTTCAGGTCAGAAATATTATATAATAAATCAGTCAGTCAATAAATCAGTCTATATAATTAAAAAGTGATACGTTCTTTAAAATTTGACTTTAAACATAAAGAATACAGTTACCTGTTTGTATTTTATAGGTCTCATAATTTCATTACCAACGTTCGGGTACTCGTTTTGTGGCAATAAAACCACAAATTTAAACGGAAATATTTTAAGGGTTTTGTACACGCGATGTGATTTGCGTCTTTGAACGACTCTGCACAAAAGGGGTTGGTTTCACGAAAGGTTTCAAATATAGTATAGGTATACAATATTCAAACTACTGAGTATTTTTGAGTATACAAACTCAGTGTTATTAATTTTAACTGAATATTAGTTAGATTAAAGGGAATGAAAACTACTTTTAACAGCTTTTGCTAGCTAGAAATTTTTTTGCTTGGTAGATTTTGTTATGAGGTAGATACATCGTGTGTACATATTACTTGACATCGTTACAAAGGATACGAATTAATATTTAACTTAAGAAAATTGGTTTATATATAACTAAAAAAATAAAAATCCATTCATCTACCGTACGCAAAATAACTCTTGTATAGGTATATGTTCTAATTTTCAACTAGGCGTGCGAGACTAAATCCAAAAGAATGAGAAATATCGAAATACTTGAAATTTTTAAGCTGCTAATTCAGAGCATTATTTATTAACATGATTTTGCCATAAGATTTTACCAAAAGCAAACTTATATTTATTAATATAAGTTTTCTTTTTGCCGCTATTTGGTGTTATTAATTATTTTGACAATCACGTTGCAGATATTTATTTTGATACCATACCAAAGCACTCGAGGAACTTGTATCAGTAGTAAAATATGCTTTCAGGAGATCAAATCGTTCGACACTACTTAAATCCATCTTTAAATATCCAAAGTAAAATAAATAAGTGAAGAAAATAATAGATATTAGTGAATGTTATTAGCGAAACAAAAGTTCTAAATTGTTATATTATTTTTTTCTTTTACGCACTATTGACTTTGGAAAATTGATATATATTTTTAAAATAAGAACAAAACGCCATACGTTCTATCACTATACCTTTTGGACATAATTATTTAATAAATAATAAGGTGGCAAGTAATTCCCGACACTGCCTACCGGGATTCATTCGATGCGTCATTCTTGCTCCCGTTATAAATCCTGTTAAAAAGTAAAAACCTTTTTGGCAAATAAAATAATTTAATATTAGAAGTCAGGATACTTATAGATATAAGTAGATGATATATGTAGAGGTATGGAGAGTATATTTTTGCATAAGTACATAGATACCTTCTATTTGGTCGCCCGCTTAACAATAAACCTTTCAAATAATATGCTTCTGACTAGTAATTGTTGTCATAACAAAATGGTGTTAATCTTTTCAGGATCACGGGCTCCCAGATTTTAGGGGTTATGAAACGTAAATCCGTTTCATACACCAGACTACATTTTTATTATTGTAAAGTCTAATTATCTATTCTAAAATGTCTTCACTGGACACTATTCCTACACTATGAACAGCCTTCAAATATTTAATTTTGATTAGCATTTCTGACGGTGATTAATTAAACAGGTAGCTTTTAATTAAATTAGCCATTGAATCTGGGCTCACCTAGCCAATCAATATAGCGGGCGCCTTTATAGATTACTTTTGTGCAGAGCTTTTCACGAAAATAATGTTAATTAAAAACAACACAAAAGTTATAGCATATTATGTTATCTGTGACAATGGTATTTATTAGTACCTAAATCGGTTTTGTCCTTTATGTATTATACCCATAGATAGAATATAAATAAGTAAATTCAATGTTGTTTTGCTATTTGCTAAATAAATTAAATGTTGATTTAAATAATAAAAAAAAAAATTATGAGCATTAAAATAAAGTTGTGTGAGAAAACGTACCTTAATTTGAAAGTATGATTTAAGCTTAAATCCGAAACTACGTCTGAACCTTATTCAGGTCACACTCACATGATCACACACAAAACGGTTTCAAGCATAGGTACATTCTAAGTATTTTCAATACAATTAGAAAACAATAACACAATGATCACATGTTTTCAATGCAAAAAAATGTAATTCATTATATTAAATTTATTCGCATTGCCATTTGTTTAGAATATAGACTGTATTTTTTATTATTTATGCGGCCGTAACTTCGCCCGTTCACTGTCTACCGACCGCTCTTGTTCTACTTTTTGTTAAATTCTGCCCTATTTTATGTTTAATATAAGCTTAATTCAAGGAATGTTTCTGGTATTGTATACGTATAGTACATTATTTCGTAATTTAAAAAAGTAGGTTAATTTGTTTTTGTTTTATTTGCAACCGGAATTTTATTGGTTTCTTTATTGTTAACCTTCTACCATACCATAGCCCTTCATTGAATTGTTTAAGTTTTTAATGTATAATTTTGAAGCAGAAAGTTATCAAAGAAAACATGTTATTTTGAAGCATGAAATTTTATTTCATAAATAATTGAACGAATAATTATGGCAACAAATATTCGCATTCAAATCCAATCAACGCGAAGCTAACGAGATTTAAATGTTTAAATCAGCAACTTCATGGATTGCGCTCGATATTTGATAACTGTATTGAATTTTGCACGTTTTGCTAGTTAACAATTTTTCTTTATATTGATTTCTTTTATTAAATTATGAATGAAGTTTATTGTCTACATCGGCAAAGTATGTGGAATAATTTTGTTTGACGTTTATAAAACCAATGTAGTGAAGCGTTTCGAGTATCCCATTTAGGGCATTGTTCTAGCTTTCAAGACGCCAGTTTTACGCCATTACAAAAGGCTCGAAGCTCTTTGATCTTCTTTGACAACATGAACACCAGCCATGTGGAAGTGATTCAGATGAGACGAACCATGTAAGCCTTGTTCATCTTCTGCTTGGTTAACTCTGCAAACATACCTATTAAAATATTTGATATTAATGTGAATGTTTAGAACATAAAATTGATAGAATTATTTTGAGGTTTCCACTTTGGGCTTTTAATATAGTTTATACGTATCATACGTAATATCTTTCCTTATACCTATTTTAAACTTGTTTTTAATTTATATTTTCTTTATTGTTTAATTTACCATTAATTCATTGCAATCATAATAATGAGTATCCAATATCGAACATTTAATATGTAGGTAGCACATGAATGATATTAAGCCGAGCCTTGCTTGATTTTTTTTTTTAAGATTTTTAAAAGAGTAGGGGCGATTTGTCATAAAAAATCGTTGAAGTCGTTTCTATTATACAGTTTATATACTTATACTAGCTGCACCCGGCAAACGCTGTTCTGCTTTACTCTTATCGTTTAGTGGTATGAAAAATAGATATTAGCTGATTCTCAGACCTACCCAATATGCATACCAAATTTCAGAGGAATCGGTCAAGCCGTTTCGGAGGAGTATAGAGACTAACATTGTGACACGAGAATTTTATATATAAGATATAATAATTACTTGTTTTAAGGTTTTAGGCTTATAGATAGATTAGATTTGTACCGCAATCCACAATATTTTCCAATCTAAGACTCAGCCAAAATTAGACTCAGTGTCTAGACTTGATATTGTAGTTAAAAATAAATGTTATGTTTATTTTTAACTACAATATCAAGAAATAGTCTACTTTCAGTTTACAATCTCTACATATTAGTATACGAGCGCTTGTGGCCGTAGTAAAACTGTTTTGTAGTAAAATTCGACACCCGTTTTCACCCGTGTCCCATTGACCTACATTTCCGGCCTTGAACCCCTCTCCTCCCTCAGTTCCCATGACGTCATGAGAGCCCTTCGCACCTCTCGTCATAGACCTCATACTTCTTACAAATAAGACAACAAAAATGTGTTATTCATATGAAAACTACGTTACTACAGGAAGAGTACTTTCAAGTATAATTTATCAAACATTATTTATTTCAACTAAATTTCATGATTTTTTGTTTAGATTATATGTTACATTTAAATGTAATTTAGGAATACCAACTGAATAAATAAGATGGACGATATATTTAAAAATTCGGTTATATTTGGTAGTTCTAAATCATAAAGTAGATCATATTAAATCAGCCTAGTTCTTAAATCTTAGTATGTCAAAAATAAGTAAGTAAAGAGGTCAGTGCTTACGCAACAAGACGGAAGCACTGCCGTACACTTATATACACATTCATGTTATTAATATGTAGATGCATCTGTTCTCAGATGCGCACAATTTTCTAGTCGTTAGCGGTTTTGTGTTTATTTTCCAACTAGTCGACGGTCTCAGAGCAAACAAAGCCGACCTAACAAGTGACAATAGAGATATGTGGGACAGGATGTATTACACTTTCCAATGCTTTTATGAAACGGAGCTTTGCAGGCCCTGGTGCGTTTAAAACTCACACATTTAGGCATCTCTGTTTCAAATATATTTCATAATTAATATAAGCGCGCATGCAGCAAAATGAAGATTCAATAGCAATGAAAATATATGGTTTCACCTCGTGAGTTTCATACTTTAATTGATTTGAAAATCACTCAACAGTTGGCAGAGAAATTATAAAATAAAAAAGGTTATAATTATATGGTGCATTTACGTTCTCCATTATACATATTTTTTACTTAGAAAAGAATTGGAAATGTGTCGGTTTTGACACATCGACGCGTCAGACTTGGCATATAGAAAGCCTAAATAAGGCCTACACACTCGGAAGTTAATTGGCACTGCAATTATGCACCAGATGACATGAATGTGACTCTCAGATTCATATTTTAATAATATTATTTTTATTTAATAACATTTTTGGGTATATGCAGTAGCTGTATTGTTAACTTATTATTCTGTGTATCTGTCAAATATAGATAGAGTAAAGCATTAAAAATATACATACCTTTTTTATTATATGGGGCAGACGTTATTAAATATTGTAGATAATTAAAGCATTGCAAAACATATTATAATAAATCATTTGTTCTAAAATCTAAAATCAGATATCAAAACTGTAACTAGATCATTATTGTGAAGTGAATATTTTAAAACAGTAATTGGTATTCTGAAACAAAGATTTATTTTTTCTGTTTGTTTGTTTGTAGGTGTGAATTTCGTTAAAACGTCGGGTTTGATATTGGCAAAGTTATATGCAAATATGTAGGTAATTAAATAGGGTGTGATTGGTTAAATGCTTGAAAAATTATATAAGCAAACAGTTGTAAAAGTATTATATATTAGTCATAAAAATGTCCTCAATAATAATCCACGAGGAAAAATTTGTCATCCACGTGTGAGTGCGAAAGCTTGTTTAATATAAAAATATAATAGTTAATTATAATACTTTTTACGGTTACTGGCTATAGCCATAGCTTTAAAGTACTAGTCAAAACTATAGATAACATAAAGTTTAAATGAATAAGAAAAACCTTTAACCATCGCACCGAAAGTTATTTATACCTACAATAAAAACGCAAGTGACAATATAACGAATCCCCACGTTGAAATGTTAATACTGCGATATGAATGCGAACTGGGCGCGTCGCAGTCTGGCCTGGCGCCAAGGCGGTCTCCTCTCAGCTTATCAACATGAAACATTGTCGCCGATAATTCTACTTGGCAAATATCCTATTATGCACTGATTGGCTTATTAGCAAGAATAATTACTGTGATCAATTATAACCGCACTTAAAAAGATTTTAGATTAACATCTTGATAATAATATAAAACTAGGTGGTGTAAGTGTTAGCAATATTTCGGAAATTAAATAACAAATTTTTATAATCCATTTTTACAAATTACATGCTTGATATTTTATGTTTCCGAAAACATATTAGAGTCGGTAACTTACGTAAGCATTATGCCTATTATACAATATTTAGAACATGTGTTTTGAGTTTAGAAGGTGTGAAATGGAAATTTGGGACTTTTTTTTTTAATTTTGGGCACTACATATTCTACTTCATATTTCAGTTTTAAATATGTATACCTATTGTATGTACTTTAATACTTCTGCTGTAATTTAACACAGACAATACTGTTGTAAAAAGTATTGATACGAACAACCGCAGTGCGGAGGTTTTCCTCCGAACACGAAAAATATTTGACAATGTGATCTGGTTTGAATTACTTACTTGAAGTTGGTTTATGGCGGACAATGACACGATGAATATAGATCAAATATTTTATGCTAATCGGTAGGTTGTTGGTTAAAGTCCTAATGTTGCATATAGGAATAAAATTGATCTTAGAAATCGCAATTCCGTAAACTTTTTTAACATAAGAGTAGTTTATTACTCTCGCTCATGGGTCATTTACAGGTAGTTGGATAGAAAAACAGATTTACCACTCTCGAATGAAATGTTTACGTTGCGCGTGCTCCATTTCTCATCGCTTTTTTCTACCGAAGAATCCTAAAAAGCAGTGGATTCTGAAATAAAATGCGTTTAACATTTTAAATAACTTTAAAAATTTAATAATAAATATTACACAGCCTGTTAACGCAATGTTGTCGCTGGATGTAGTTGTTTCGCATTTTAAAGACATAACTAAGATATAATACAGTACTCTCAGTACACACTGGTGTATCGGTCCGACCTCACTTGTGTACTGACACAAGTGAGGTCGGACCGATATGAAGATACGATACGTACGATTTTAATTTAATCTGATGAATACTATAGATTGACTAGCTGCACCCGGCAAACGCTGTTCTGCCTTACTCTTATCGTTTAGTGGTATGAAAAATAGAAGTTAGCCGATTCTCAGACCTACCCAATATGCTTACCAAATTTCAGAGGAATCGGTCAAGCCGTTTCGGAGGAGTATAGAGACTAACATTGTGACACGAGAATTTTATATATAAGACTAGGTGGTGCGCAGTGCGCGGGCTGCAAGCAGCCCGCGTGAACTTTTATTTGTAGAGTTGTATCAAAAGGATGTTATTTTTTTAGTGATTAATTCTAGTGATCGACTTTATCATCAGCTCTTGGACTATATATAAGGGTAAACGTTATTAAATAAATACAAAAATAAATAAAACAACCATAAGATAATTCATTTTAAGTATAACTTGTCTTCCAACCTTTTAAAATACAATCCTTAAATGAAAACCCCTTGGAAGACTCACATTCTTAAATGGGTCAATAATTCCCTATTAAACAAAAAAAAACCTCAAACGGTTCATTAAAACAGAGATGATAAATACGCTCCCAAATGAGATCCTTCGTCGTGTGTTAGGGGGAACATGGCAGTTTAACAATTGAATAATTACTTATTAAGTATCCATTTCTTTTTATTATATAGCATAGAAAGAACTTAAAAAAATATATATTTTTTTATCAATTCACTTGGATTTCAAAAACTGTCCCAACCAGTTAATTTTTATTTGAGTTTTAGATAGGATATCCGTTTAAAACAGTAGTGTTTAAACAGTAGCAACATTGAAACATTGAAAATTAAAAGTATTAAAAGTATTAGAATTATTAAAGAATACTTCTTTTTATTAATTAACAAAAAAAAGTACGTAAATTAACACCACCTGTCCAGTGTCAGTGATATTAGACGTTAAAATCATTACAATTTAACGATATTCCTTTTCATTAGCGCCATCATTCCAGCTTGCGGAGGGAAAACATTGCACAAACAATTATTTATGAAAAATGCTTATGTTCATTGTTTTTGTTAATATGAATGGTTTACTTTCCGTATTTGTTAAATTAAATCAATATTGATACAAGTGGGTAGTATCTATTTTTTTCAATTATAGATCGCAATATAGGCAGCTAATTAATATGTTCCGTTGAATTTGCCAAAACATGATATGAAAATTAAAATGCAATGATATGTTGATTAATTTTACTTCATGAGAGATTTTTTATGTAACAGCTGGTAACTGAGGTAAACGATCAAATGCATTGCTGGCTTGTAAGGGGTAAAGAGTTAGGAAAGGATTAGCGTCAAAATAAACAAACATAATAAATGTATGGATTGGAGAGGGTGAGGAAAAGGAATTAGGTGGGAATCGAGCATGCTTCGGCTGCAATTGGGTCAACTCGCACCGGGGAAGTACGACACCCACACGGAAAATCGGCGTGAAATAATAGCATGCTATTATATTTCATACGGTGAGTGGGGGAGCCGAAGGCCTGATTCTTTTTGCCGATCCTTCCCAGTCCATTCCTTCTCTCCAGTCGTCAATCCTTTCTTCATCCCTTACCCCTTAAAAGCGGGCAGCGCAATCTCAGAGGCAC